>NC_080084.1:30613871-30913871 GCF_949987535.1 Balaenoptera acutorostrata
CAGCAGTTCTCCTTCTTGATGAAATTTTTTTTCTTACTAGTCCATCACCATACAACATTATTACATAATTATCGACTATACTCCCCACACTGTACGTTTTATACCCGTGACTCGTTTATTTTGCAATGGGAAGTTTGTACCTCTTACTCTCCCTCACCACTTCTCCCCTCCCCCCTTTTGGTGACCACCTTTTTGTTCTCTGCACGTGTCTGTTTCTGTTTTGCTACATTTGTTTTGTCTTTCAGATTTCACATATATGTAAAATCGTATGGTACTTGTCTTCTCTTTCTGACTTATTTCACTTCCATAAGACCCTCTAGGTTCATCCATGTTGTTACAAATGGCATTATTTCATTATTTTCTATTGCTTAGTAATATTCCATTTTACATATGTACCACATCTTCTTTATCCATTCATCTGTCAATGGGCACTTAGGCTGCTTCAATATCTTGGCCCTTCTCGATGAACTTCATCTTAGCAATTTGCTAAAAAGTGTAAGAGATGAAGGAATGCTACTTAAGATTCCCTGACCAGCACAGGCCACTGTCTGCACCTTAGCCGCCCTAGCTGAGGTTTGTGATACAAGCATGGACCCTGGGTTTGAGGGCACACATACAAGCAAATGGCTGTGACTGGAGACGGAAGCCAAAAACAAACTTGGAAAGTGTCTCCTTTCCGCCTAGGAACTTTAAGATCAACTGCTTCATCTCCCTCCTGAAGGTCACTCATTCATTCATTCATTACTTCATTCATCCATTAACTTGTTCATTCCATTCTTCCAAAGACCTTATAAGAGGAAATCAGTCCCACCACATCCCTCTGAAGTAGATATGGACACAGGTGTAGCTACAGCTACAGGGGTAGTTATAGCTCTAGAGATCTACTTAGAGTTTCTAAAGCACTTTCACATCCATAGAGCACTCTCACTTCTAAATATTTGTGTAAAGGGTGCATGATAAATACATATAACGAATGTACTTACAATTTTATTTAACGTAATTTTCCAATAACAATTTGTGGTAGATCTTATCATCATGCCCATGTTACACATGAGGAAACAGAGGTTCAGAAGGGTGAGTGGCTAGGCTATGAAAACACAGATCACACACATCATTTGAGAACTCAAACCCAGGTTGTCTGATTTCAAATCCCAAGGTATTTTACCTATATATCACACTCTTCCTGAAGTAGGGAGATACTGTGACATGTGTCTGCTAGTGTGTGCTGTTGTATTTTAAAGTAATTTATACAACTTTAATAGGAAATGGAATAAAGATTATGAAATACTTCCATTAATTGTTTATGCATATACTTTAATAGTCTAAATTATAGACAACATTTTCAGCCACTTGCTAAATAAAGCACATCTAACTAGGGATGCTGAATAAGTCTGTTAGTCTTTGAGTAAATCCTTTGGAGAGTAAAATAGTGAAAACTCAAAATTTTCTAGTAAGGCATTTAGTATTTGTCTATTTAGTATTTATCAAAAATGTTACAATAGCCATGGTTAATAACAATGTAAGCATTTACAGGATACCATTGAAGGTCCATTATTAGTATATTAAATGAAAGTATCAGAGAACTGCTTACTGTTATTTTAAAACATAACAAATTGCAATGGCTCATCTGCTTTGTTACAAATCCATATCTATGGTCAGAACTCTGATATACCTTGTGAATCAAGGTTGCAAAACCCATTTTAGGAGGAAATGCACATCTAGATAACTAAAACAGAAAACACGTTGTGTACCTACTGGGTTTAGCTTCAAGAGTGTGGTGATGATGATGGAGATGATGACAGTGATGGCTAGGACACGTAGAGCCAAGCACAACGTGTGTGCTTTTTATGTTTCTGCATTACAATATAATTATTCATTGCAATAGCAACCTATCAATAATAATATCAATAGCCTATCAAAGGTTTCTCTGAGCCTATATAACAGAGGTATTGTGAATTTTTTTGTCAATTGATTTGTTTTAGTCTTCTGATATCTAGCTATGTTTGAAAGAAAACACCCAAATGTTTTCATTTCAAGAATCATGGCCATTAGAAATAACTACTAACTAAAGTGAGTTTGGGTTTTTAGAAACAAGAGGATCTTAAATGGATCTGAAAGTGTCAGAGCCCTGATTAATGTGTATTACCAAGGGAAAGATCCAATCTGAAAAGGCTACATGCTGTTTGATTCCAAGTATATGACATTCTGGAAAAGGCAAAACTATAGAGACAGTAAAAAGATCAAGGGTTGCCAGGGGTTGTGGGCTGGGAGGAAGGGGGAGTATGAATAGGCAGAAAACAGAAGATTTTTAGGGCAGTGAAATACTTCTGTGTGATACTACAACGATGGATACTTATTGTACCTTTTCCAAACCCATAGAATGTACAACACCAAGAGTGACACCTACTGTAAACTGTGGACTCTGGGGGATGTGATGTGTCCGTGTATGTTCACGATTGTAACAAATGCACCATCTGGTGGGGGGGGTGTTGATATCGGGGGACCCTGTGTGTGTGTCGGGGCAGGGGGTACATGGGACACCTCTGTACCTCCCTCTCAATTTTGTTGTAAACCCCAAACTATATTAGAAAAATAGAGTCTTAAAAACAATTTCAGAAATTGGGAAGTATTTTTTCACAGAATTAACCAGCATGAGTAGAGGAGTGATATTCAACAATGACATTCATGGTATTCATAGCCAGGGTAGTTCTGAGGAGTCTGTGGTACTCTATGGCATGTTCTACAGCAAGTCTTGTGGGCTCTTGAGGTATCTGGTTCCCTTGCCCTACGTAAATGATTGTTGGCAATGTCTGGAAGCCACTATTTCATCACTGTATTGTTGTCTTTATTTTTTTGTAGAATAGAGTGTTTGGGATTATGTTTTCATTGAAATTCATGGACATCTTACCTTGTTTGACAGAATCATTGAGTCAAAGACATTTCCTGAGCAGATCCTCTGAAAAGCAAAGTATTATGTCCCTCATTTGTCTTCTGTCTGCAGTGACATTTCCCAGCTAATTGCATTATGTCAATCTTATGAACTTTACTAAAATGCTTTCAGTCCCTTTACCTACATTTTCAAGCCAGTTCATATCATTCTGTCTCAGATAACTCAGGTAGACCGTTCATGTAATGTTTAATTTCACTTTAATTTCAAAGTGAATGAAAGTATCTAGTTAAGGTGATACATGAAATCTTAAACCTTGAAAAGCAAGCTAGGTAAATATAATAAAATTGATGTTAAATTCTTAGGAACAGACGTAATAGAAATTGAGAGAGTTCACAATTTAAGCTGCTAACTACATTAATGTCCACCCAATAAATTATAAGGAACGTGGAGTTCTACGTGATCAGTTACGTTAATAAGTTATTAAGCACAGTAGTTGTATTAAAATTAAATGCAATCAGATGGTAAGCTTTTCAAATGTTTTAGTTATAATTCTATTGAATATTCTGAGACTTACATGATTATTTATATCATAAAGACTTGTTTTAGAATTTGATTGAATGATAGATAAGGCATAATCACGGCTGGCTTCCTGTCATTTATTCCTTTCCTGGAGTCCTTGAAGTTGGTCTTCTGAACCCACTGTACTAATGGAATTCTTCTCTCCTCATTAGCAGGAATTTTCTAAGGACCAATTCAATGGTTATTTCCTGTCTGCATCCCTTGATGCCAATGCAGAATCTGACCATCGTGAACACTCTTGTGTTCATGAAGCCCTTTTCTCCCTCAGGGCACATTGCGTCGCAGTACTGTTAGGTGTTGCTGCTATTTTCAGGTCAACAAATAGTTATCCTGCAAGACTGAAGCAGCACAAAATTAAAGACTGTATGGTCTGTGCCTTTGAAGAATTTAAAGTCTAACAGAGGGACACGTGGTAGAATAGATGCTCAATAAATATCTATTGAGGGAATAAATCATTCATGAATGAAGAATGAACTGATGACAGATAAGTGTCAGAGGGGCTGCAAATAAAAAGGAATATAAGAAAATAAAGACATCCATCACTTGACAACTCAGTTCACTCGTGCACTAGTGGGATTTTCAGGAGAAAAGAGGACAGCACCGTACTTCAGGGCAGATGGTACTCTTTTCTGCACTTACTTTACCATCAGGAGGAACTTTCTATTTCAACAGCGGGAAATTTACTGTAATATTTAGTTACAAATATTGCCCTTTTTATCCGTAACACACATTCCCCTCCTTTCTCAAGACGTGATTGCACCCAATGAATCGCAGTAGAGATAGGAGAGTGAGATTGGAGACTTCTCCTATTCCTTCCACCAGACTACCCCCTCCCCGTGCCCGCCTGTCCTCCGTCCATCCACATCACTGTGACTTTCAGTGGGCCTCTGGGTCCTGGCCTCCTCCACGTTCTCAGGAAGGCAGTGCTGTCTCTTTGTGCTCTACCTTCAGAAGGTACAGGCCCTCCTCCTAACATCTTTCTACCCAACTCTACTCCTTTACATGGACTCACATTTCTCTCGGCTTTAAAATCACCCTTTGACCCAGACTCCATCACCAGCGACCGCCTTGCCTACTGATTACATTTAAACGTCTTGAAAAGTGTGTGTCCTGGCTTGTTTAGTGCCCTAATCTCCAGCTTTCCATCACTGGGTTACTCTTACTAAGGAGGTCCTGATCTGTCTATTGCCAGAGGCATTGGAATTCAGTCATCATATTATTTATTGCCTCACCATCACTCCATCCGTTTTGAACATTTCTTTTTCCTTCACTTCTGGGACACATTCCTATCACCTTCTTTTTTCCTCTCTAGATGCTCGTGTCCTTTACTGGTTATTCCCTCTGTCCTGACTGGCCTTGGATCCTCTCTACTCAGTAGAAAGATGTTTGGTCTTCAGACTATCCTTGAGAAAACTAGCCCTAAGATTTCCATTACCATCAACATGCCAGGCATCCCCAAATGTTTATTCCAACCCTAATGTCTGTCTGACCTCCAAAAAGGGTATTAAACATTCAACTCAGCATCTCCACATAGATTAACACGGACACTGCAAAAATCAACACATCCAAACCCCGAATGACCATTGCATCACACACACACACACACACACACACACTAAAATGGCTCCTTTTCCAGTGCTGCGTGTCTTCAAAGACATCACTGTTGATCTAGTTGCTCAGGTCATGATTCTCCCTCTTATTCATTGTTTATATCGACCAGCACATCAGGTTTCCTCTATCGTCCTCACGTTTGGTTTTTTCTCTTCAGCCCCATAGCCACTCCCTGTTCCAAGCTCACTGTGTTCTCTCACCAGTGTGACCACTGCAGCTGCGGGCTGGTCCATCTTAACTCACTCCTAACACCATCCTCCCTGTGACCCCATCTCACACTCTCAAGGGTAGATCATTTTAAAATCACCCTTCTACCAATTAGCATTTAACGCCTCAATGTTGCCCGTAACCTACAAGCGCAGACCCCCATCCACCTCTCCAGCCTGACCTTGGACCTCTCATCCCATTTTCCTGCTATTCTGTGTCTTTTTTCGGTCTCTCCAGCATGCTCTACTTTTCCCGACCTGGGGCCTTTGTCAACACTGTCTAGAACTCTTACTCTCTCTTCACCACATGGCTTCATTTCTCCTCCTGCCTCCCCACCTATTTTCCTATTCATCTCCAAAATAAACTCAACCAGGCCCCTGTAGTTTCCAATGTTTCACGTTAGGGTCTAGGAGTCCTTATAGTTTCTAGTTTAATGTATCTTCCCTGGCAGACGATGAGCAGAAGTTATGATGTCCAGGTTTTTACTGTCCCCCCAGTGGCTGGAAGATGGCCATGAATGCAGTAAATATTCAGTAAGCATTTTGACTGAAGTAAGACAGATGCATTTGCATCTGATATAATTTACCAAAGTATTGAATATTAACTCAGTTTATTTTTTTTCCCACACTTAGTGACATTTTCCAGTTGATTCATACCCCTATAGAAGTGTGTCAGATCAGAGAATTAGAATAAGGCTGTCTGATTTACATTTATCTGATTAAGTAAAAATAGAAAAATTTCACACAATTGGACAGTCTATTACTTTTATTGATTTAGGGTTTAAAAAGTCTCAATAAAGTATAAAAGGTGGTTAAAGAAAATATACTGAATATATATATATACACATTTTGAAGGGATCACTTGCTATATATGTATATATAGCAAGTGATCCCTTAAAATTTTGATCAGACCAATAAGCTCTGTGAATATATAACATGTTGATGACCATATGGGGAAACCACATGGAGGAGAATCCTTTTGAAAGAGATGATGAGAAAAGGTGATAGAGGTAAGAAGATGGGACTTTCTCTTCTGGTGAAAGTCTTGGGAAAAAGTCAGAGACGAGAAATGGCATTTTGTGTTTGTGGCAGGCAAAATAAAAGAGTGGACAAAAGGTACAAATTTCAGTGTATTGCGAAATGAGGCTGGAAAGATGAAGGGAGATTTGGTAGGAGAACTTCTATGATGAAGGTGAAGGATTTGGGGTTATATGGAAGTCCTAGAAGTGTGTATGGCTATTCAGACAAGCAATGCCATGTGGAAGTGGTGATTACGACAGGCACTTCTAGTTATTAATTGGATTGGACAGGAAACAAACTGGAAATAGGACCAACTGGTGTTATGTGGCCATTTAGGGAGGAGAAAGGGGAAAAAAAAGTGGAATATACAATAATAGAGATTTTGGTTAAACATAAGAAAAAGGACCTTGAGAATGATGTGATTTAATCCTGGAATAAGCTTTCAAGGGAGACTCTGACATCTTGGCCCCCAGAGACCTGCCTGGAAGCAGATGCCTGCATGATGTGATTTTCTGGGAGCCTTTTGAGTCCTGAGATTGGCATCCTGTCCAGTAAACCACTGTTGCCAAGGTAACTTGACAGGATGCCCTGGTCATCTCAGATTTCTAGAACACTGGAATATCCCCAAAGGGCTAGCTGGGCAGAGCCTGAATAAGTAGGACTTGGCTGAGTGTGTGTGCCTTGAAATAGCTACAGTAATATGCCCAAGAACTTGCTAGCGATCATCACCAATGACACAAATAACAGTATTGTGCAGACAGTATGGGGAAAACACTTATTTTTCTATTTCTCTTGAAATTCATTTCCTCCAAGAAAGTTAGAAATTAGAGAGAGATTTAGCCTGTTACATGCACGCTCCAACAACAGCTTATATTCATAATAGTGTCCTCTGGGGGGAAGGCAATGCACTCTGAAAAGCAGCACCGAATTCGTCGTAGAGTTTGTACACCCCTAATGGTTTGAAAAAGCATTTCCAAATAACAAAGGAGAAAAATAAATTATATAATTAGCAATCTCGGTCTGTTTTCTTATTAAGCATAATAGCTTTATATTAAAACCATCCATCTTCTGCTGTGTTAGAGCCCTAACAATAATACATCCCTAAGAATGTCTGCTCGAATTATCTTGAATGTATCATTGGAATCCTACTTCTTGGTAAAATTAGTATTGTGTTCATTGGGTTCACATTTAAAATATATATTAAAAAATTAGTAAACTTAGATTTCATGACTTTTATAAAAGGACTTTTTACAGTCCTCGTGGCAATCAAGGAAATGCCGTCAGAGCACTTCCATAATTCACCCAATGATCTCGATACTTCAGATACCACTGCAGACAGCTTGCAGGAAAGGGCAAAGTCCAGCTTCTATCATCTCTTCTCACGTAGTCATGAGTTATTTGAGCATCTGGACATCAGGCTGACTCCTGACATGTTTTCATCTCCACACGAAAATGTGTGGAAAATTTGTGGAAACTGTTTTGACTGCATTATCAACCTCTTTTTATCCCAATATAACTAATGTGTCCAAAGTAAGTTTTAACACACACACTGTTATTATCCTTATTTTATATTTAGTTCTCCTTTCCCAGCACCTTGTTAAGCCTCTATTTAGGAGCAAAATATAGGAAATGATTGGGCAAACATTCCTGTCCTCACTCTCCAACTCCGTCTTCACAGAAGTCAGAAAGCTATTTGTCTTTCTTGTCTAAATAGCATCCACACAGCTCTGATACAGGGATTCGTGTTTTAATTGTTTTGTACCCATTCCTTCAACTATTTTCCAACAGTATATATGTGGTGCTTTTATTACGAACACTATCAAAAATGGCAATGGAAACTACTAATTATTTTTCAAATCCACAGAGTCCATATCAGCTCCAGAATCAAGAGCCTCTTCTTCTGATTCCTGCCTTTGCTCCTATTGATAAAATTAAGCAGTTAGGTTGTTCCCTAAGAAATTAGGAAAGGAACCCTGAGATCCAGACAGGGATATGAGATAGCCAGATGATTCTTCACCTGTTCCCGCAGTGACAGACAAGTCCCTGGACACAAAGAGGCCATCAGAACCTGGACTTTAAGTCAGTATAAGAGAAACTCCCATGAAGTGTCAGTGCATCCAGAGAGAAGTGACAGCAACAATCTTGCTGATGTAACAGAACACAACGCACTGGACCTTAGCCTGGCTCTATCCCAGGAGCAGCTGTACAACCTTCTTCCCCCGGTCCTGCCCTGGTCACCATTTAGCTCATCCCACCTCTGGGTTTAGTCTTGATTCCTATTTACGACCAGGAGTTAGATCAGTGCTTCTCAGCCATGTTGCTCCAGTGAAACATCACAGAAGATGATGTAAAAATTGCAGATTAGAATTAGAAAAAGTGCCTCCACACGTAGATATGTCTGAAGATCAACAGGGATTCCCATGCAGGGACACGGTTGAGAGAACCGCTCTCTTGCCTGTCACGTCAACCACCTTAGCCAGGGCCTGACCCAATCCTGGCAATCCAATCGTGATCCAATCCAGCTTCTCCAAACATATGGCTCCACTTCTTCCCAGCCCAGCACACCTGTTCCCTAGAATCCCCCAGAGACTTTCTTAGATGCTTCCTTCCTTTCAAGAAGGATGGACAATCCTACTGAAATAGCATTAACTTTTTTTTTTTTTTTATAGAATGGGATTTTCTTTTAAATCAGTTGCTCTTTTTTTTTTTTTTTTTTTTTTTAAATTTATTTATTATTTATTTTTGGCTGTGTTCGGTCTTCGTTTCTGTGCGAGGGCTTTCTCTAGTTGTGGCAAGCGGGGGCCACTCTTCATCGCGATGCGCGGGCCTCTCACTATCGCGGCCTCTCTTGTTGCGGAGCACAGGCTCCAGACGCGCAGGCTCAGTAGTTGTGGCTCACGGGCCTAGTTGCCCCGCGGCATGTGGGATCTTCCCAGACAGGGCTCGAACCCGTGTCCCCTGCATTGGCAGGCAGATTCTCAACCACTGCACCACCAGGGAAGCCCCTGAAATAGCATTAACTTTGAACCTGATTCCCTACCAGGCTTTGCAGAGCAATATAAATGGAATAACAGTGATCTTTCTCTTAAGGGAGGCGTATTATTATATTACATCCATGAGTGATATTTGAGAAGTCTAAAAGCTGCTGGTCCTCACATGTGGATACTGTTTTCAAATAATAGCTAAGAACCACAATCTCTCCTAATGCCTGTAAGCAAGTTTGACACCTTTGGAAGTTACATTAATAATATCTGTGAGACCTCTGGGCTGCTATTAGGTTATTGCTTCAGCAGAGTTGATTCATGCTGCTAGAATTGGCCCAGCAGAGCAATTTTTTAGAAAATGATTTTTTTTGAGCAAAGTTTTTTTTTTAAAGCATATTCAGGGCTCAGAACAGAGAGAGAGGTTGTGTGAGGTTTACTGCTACAAAAGGGTTTCCCTTAGGGTAGGAGTTCTTACTCAGAGACATCGGACACCAGAAGCTCAGGGCAAACACCCAGAAACCACATGCAGACTTTTCTGCCTTTATTCCTGTGGAGAGATTCCTCAGCGTCCATCACTCCTGCTGGGAGACCTCCCACCACAGTGGGTAAAGCAAGGCTGTGAAAGAATGACCGTCTTTCCATCTCTACTTTTCCACTCACAACCTCCTTGACCTTGGGCAAATTTCTTAACTCATCTAAGGCTCAGTTTTCTCCATTCTGCTAAATGTGTTGTGAACATTACATTAGGTAGAGAATTGATGTGCTCAGCGTCTAGCCTGGCATGTAGTCAGTGGTCCATAAGTGTAGGTTTGTAGTGATTCTCATTTGCTATTCTCAGAGGGGTCCATAAGTCAACAGACATTGAGCGCTCTGATCCCCACTGAGTCCCAATCTGAGGGTCAGATTTTTTTAAATTAATTAATTCATTTTTTGGCTGTATTGGGTCTTCGTTGCAGTGCGTGGGCTTCTCATTGCTGTGGCTTCTCTTGGTGCAGAGCACGGGCTCTAGGCGCACGGGCTTCAGTAGTTGTAGCATGTGGGCTCAGTAGTTGTGGCTCGCGGGCTCTAGAGCGCAGGCTCAGTAGTTGTGGTGCACGGGCTTAGTTGCTCCGTGGCATGTGGGATCTTCCCAGACCAGGGCTCGAACCCGTGTCCCCTGCATTGGCAGGTGGATTCTTAACCACTGCGCCACCAGGGAAGCCCTGAGGGTCAGATTTTATCTCCTATCACAACTTAAAATTCCTGTGGTGTCCTTCTAGTGGTGAGAGATTGTGAACATGTCAAAGTTCGTTTCAGGTCCCAGCAAATCACCATGTCTTCTGCCCCCCAACCCCCATAAAAATAATAATAAATGTTCTTCTCAGAGGCAAGAACTCCAGCAATGCTCTGAGGAAGAAAGGTTATTTACTTGAATCCCGGAACATAGGGTTGAGAATTAGAGGGACTATGCAACAGATATCTTGGGCTGTTTATCAACAATAACAAAGAATGAATTCTAAAAGTCTAGTTGCTACTGACTGGCCAGAGGTAGGGTTTGAGATCACTCATATACATCCCTGATGGCAGGCATTTACCCAGGTCCACACTTCTCACAAAAAGCTTGTCCCCTGTCTTTCCTAGTACAAGTTAGGTGGTGGCATTGTTGTCAGCTAACCTTAGCTCATGATGGTAACCTTTACCTGGCACTAGCCACAGCCATTGGCACCTCACCCTTGGCTGGGGCATTTCTTACAAACAAAGCAAAGATCTACGGAATGATTATATGACACCCTACTTGAAAGGCTATTGCAAAATCCCATTGTCATGTTACCTTAAAGTGTTCATGAGAGCTTGGTGTTATTTCTAATAGTACACCAGGAGGAAACCATAAAGGGAATAACAAAGAAAATTCTACACTACCACATTTATACAATTCACATAAGATTGAACTTTGATATTTTTTCTAATTATACTTTTATTAAACACTAAATGCGTGTTTTATAATATTTAATGTTCTATTATGGTCCTAAAATGCATTTAAACTATGTTGACCGAATGCATTTTCTTTTACAGACTTATGATAAAACTGAATTTTTTTTTTTCTTTTTACTTTTCCAACACAAATGCTCAACTTTGCGTTTGCTATATAAGATCATATTTCTGGTTCCTGGTTTACTTTGAACAGCAGATTTTCTGCTGCTTAAAGTAATATACAGAGTAACACACAAAGTAATTTTTGTGCACAGCAGGGTGCATGGGAACCAGGGACTTGGAATCATAGAGATCGCAATTTGCATATTATTTTGGCTGCTTACTAGCTGATGTCATTTGAGAAGTTTTTTAACCTCTCTCAACCATTTTCCTCATCTACCACCTGGCAATATAAGACCCATTTACAAAGCGTTTGAGAATCTTCAGTTGTCTGGTACATGTGGCACTTAGTACTATAGGCAGCTCCAACCAATACCCTGATGGGTAATGTTTGGCTTAATGTTGGGGCTGAATATGAGCACTTGATCTTAATATTTTATGTTATTTACAAAATGAGAATGATATCCATCTTCATATATGCATATATACATGTTACATATACATTTATGTTTTATATAAAATATATATGCCCATTATATATCCATGTATATATAATATATAAAGTATGTATACATATAAATACATATTTTTCCCTCTTGGAGGTATTTCTGTTTCCAGAGGTGGGAAAGACCTACCAACCACCGAGTTAATTGCCATTTTTCACATAAAACAAATAATTATTTCCACTCTTCTGTTGAAATTGTACTTTGCAAATCTGAAAAAAAAATAATTTAGGTTCATTTGATACTGGAATCTTGCTTTATATGAAAAGGTTTCAGAGATTATTGTACCACATTTTTTGCCTAAAAACCCCTTTATTCAATCTTTTAAACTGCGTATAACCTTGTTTTTTATTCCTCCCCATTGGATAAAATTTGTCAATTGTTTCTTTCTAGAATTTATAACAAGCCTTCTAAAGTATTAAGCATTCCTATCTCATGTTTGGCGAAAATCTGTTAAATGTTCCACATGATATATCCAGACTATGCAGTATGTGACTCAGGTACACTTTGGGATTTTGAATTAGTGTCCCAAATTGATGTTTCGTACTATTTTCTAAGAACAGTTGATTTTATTTGAAGCAGATTCATGTTGCAATTTAATATTATGCCATGGCATTTTGTTGCCAAAATCAATAAAATTAGCTATTTACAATTTATTTAGAATAACTCACAGCCCCTGTAGAACGGCTGCTTGAATGGGTTGCCAAGGGGTATGGGAGGAATCCCTGCAGCTCTGAAGTCAGCACTGTGGTCAGGAAAGGGAGGGGCTGAGTCTTCTCAGCCCCACCGCATCCCAACACTTAGGGTTTGGGGAGGCAAACAAGAGCGTTCCAGACAGAACCATCTAGTGAAGAAACAGGTTTGAAAAAAAAAAAATCAAAAAGCATATTTGAGGCTCACCAACCATATTTATAAATTGGCCTATTGCGGACAAGGAAGTAAACAGTAAGAGATAAGATGATTGTTGTTAAATTGGGTCCAAAGTCAGAGAAGAACTTGAAGTCAGACCAAGGTGTTTGAGTTTACTAGAGAGGAGCCCATCGAAGGATTCTGGACAAGGATGTAACACACTCCGAATCCAGCTGTGAGGTGACTGACTCTATTATCCGTGAGCCCTTGTATGCGGACAGGAAATCACCCAGCGAGGTCCTCAAGGTGTGGTCCCCCGCCTAGCGGCTTGAGCACCCCCTGGAGCCTGTTGGAAATGCACATTCTCAGCCAGAGTGAATCAGAAACTCTGGGGTCGGGGCTCATAATTCTGCGTTTTAACAAGCCCTCCTAGGAAGACTGAAGAAGGCTGAATACTGAGCATCCCTGGGCAGCAGCTGCAAATACATAGTGTATTAAGTTTAGGGAAGTTACAGGTGTCCACCCACCCAATCCCTGGTGGGCATTCCATTCCACTACGGTGACTTTAAGCAACTGTCTGGTTAATGAAGCCACACCTCTGCTTACAGTTACTCAGAAAATCTCTAGAGACCTTTTGGCAAGTCATCAACACTATTTGTTATGTTGGATTTAAAATCAGATAGCCGGATGTTACTAGTCTTCTTTCTGTCTGCAGTGGATATAGTCCCCTCATTATGTATAAAAAAGTACAATCTAAATATACATTTCTGAAAAAGAATATATATAATCACTTTGCTATATATCAGAAATTAACACAACATTGTAAACCAATGATACCTCAATTAAAAATATATATATGCATTTCTGTGGGTGAAAAAATTCATTTTTTTAACATCTTTATTGGAGTATAATTGCTTTACAATGGTGTGTTAGTTTCTGCTTTATAACAAAGTGAATCAGCTATACGTATACATATATCCCCATATCTCCTCCCTCTTGCGTCTCCCTCCCACCCTCCCTATCCCACCCATTTAGATGGACACAAAGCACCGAGCTGATCTCCCTGTGCTATGCAGCTGCTTCCCACTAGCTATTTATTTTACATTTGGTAGTGTATATATGTCCATGCCACTCTCTCACTTCGCCCCAACTTACCCTTCCCCTTCCCCATGTCCTCAAGTCTATTCTCTACGTCTGCGTCTTTATTCCTGTCCTGCCCCCTAGGTTCGTCAGAACCATTTTTGTTTTAGATTCCATATATATATGTTTTAGCATACGGTATTTGTTTTTCTCTTTCTGACTTCCTTCACTCTGTGTAACAGTCTCTAGGTCTATCCACCTCGCTACAAATAACTCAATTTCGTTTCTTTTTATGGCTGAGTAATATTCCATTGTATATATGTGCCACACCTTCTTTATCCATTCATCTGTCGATGGACACTTAGGTTGCTTCCATGTCCTGGCTATTGTAAATAGAGCTGCAATGAACATTGTGATACATGACTCTTTTTGAATTATGGTTTTGTCATGGTATATGCCCAATAGTGGGATTGCTGGGTCGTATGGTAGTTCTATTCTTAGTTTAATTCATTTTATGGAGAAGGATGCATTGTCTTTCATATGAACATAGTGGCAACACGCTTACCTATTATTGGTAATTATTTGAATGGAAGGGCTCTTTCCTAATCTCTTACAAAATATCAAGGAAGTGGCTTCAGCTCCCACACAGAGATTTAGGTAGATAGAGGCTCGTGGAAAAGTAAACGCAGAGAAAGTCAGTCTCCAGTACAAATGCTAGTTTAAGAATATTCTATATATGCAGTGCGCTACTTTTTTCATTGATGTAAAAGTTCAGGTGTTCAAAACGTATTTCTGAGATGATTTAGTTCCTGCTTCTCCCAAGTGCGGTTCATAAAGGCAGCATTGGCACCACCAGTCAGCTTCTTAGAAATGCTGAATCTCAGGACAACTGTTTTAAAATCTGCATTTTAGTTAAATCACCAGGACATTTTTAGACACTTTCAAGTTTGAGAAGCACTAACATAGGCCCATTGTAGTAACAAAAAATTAGCAGTTCTCCACCGCATCTTTTCTTTTATTAGAAGTGAGTTTGATGACACTATAATGCAAGGGAAGAGAGTCGCTTCGCAAAACTTGGAATCTCTTTGGGAAGGAAAGATGATATGCATCTCTATCATAATTCAGCTCCTGTTACACACCATAGGGTGCTTCAACATGAGACATAGCTCTGGTCCTCGGGGAACATATGTTAGAGCAAAGTAGACAAAATAATATAGGCAGAAGACTTCATTCTCTGAAAGAGTCATAAAATAATGTAAAATTTCAGAATGAAATACCACACCTGTGGGGGAAATCAGTGCTGCAGGAAGTGACCTTTAGGCCAAGCCTGGAAAGACAGGGAAGTTGAAGGATAGGGTATCCCAGGTACATGGTTCAATCTAAAAGACACAAGTCATGACCCAAGGAGGTATATCGTAGTGCAGTCATTGTTCTGTGCACATAAAATATGCCCGTCATTACATCATAAACACGACTACCTAGGAGTTCAGAGATTTAAAATAAAAAGGAACAATGAACAGAGAGGCTCAAATATTGACTTGACTGGCAGGTAGCAAAGCCCGGAGTCTGAGAGATGAACCATATCCTGCTGGCTTTTGCTCAGGCTGTTGTAACTGATGTGTTTTCTTGTCATTAAGATGGTTGGGGCTAAGTTCTAGGTAGAAAAGACTTTATTACCTGACAAATTACCCAAACTTGCTAACACAGTAGTGAACCCTGCACAAAGAAAAGGTCACCATGGCAGAGTAATAATAATCTACAAGATGAAATTCAGAAACAGGATAAAACACCAGCAAACACTGAATCTGTATATGAAAAACATACTTCTCTGATATCAATAGTATCATTTCAGACTTTCTTGATAATATTCTACATAATTTTCATGGTAATATCTTATTAATATGCATACTCTGGGCTGGGAAAGCTTATAATAATGGTATAATAATTATATAATGATTGTTTTGTTAAACCCTGTGGGTTGAGCAATCATTTCTGAGCTTGACAGGTTATTTTTATCTTGGATACTCCAAAAAAATGTGGGCTGGACAAAGCAGGAAAACTGTTCCTGACCAGCTGTAACGGGGCCTGGGAGTGACTCTCAGAGGCCCCGAGGCCCCGAGTCACACTGACGGTAAATAGATGGCCCAACGTGCAATCCTCAAACAGCATGGAGACCTCATCTAGGTTTCCCCAAAATACCTGTAAGAAGATCTCAATCCAGTTAAGCAGACCAGCAGCAGCAGTACTGACAGCGGGCAACTATCAAATCCAGGTAGTCAGCGAAATGTCATTCTAATAAAAGAAAAATTTGCATTCATTGCAGGACTAGTGACAGGTGGTCAAAATCTACTGGAGTTCAGGGTTCGCTTTCAGCTCCAGGTGGAAGATTAGAGTAAAGATAAGTAGTTTGAGATAAGATTGATCAACGGATGGATGGATGGAGGGAAAGTTGGCTATAGCTACTATTTATTCAGTATCCAAGATGGGCCGGGCATCATGTAATTTAATACTCACAGAATCTTGCAAAGTAGATAGCTCTATGTTATTTGATAGGAAAATTGTGCCTTAGAGAGATTGAATAATTTGATTATGCATTTTTGCAAATAGCAGAGCCAAGATTCAACCCTGCACCTCCTTTCCGGGTGGTGGTTTGAATAACCGGAGTTGGTAGTAAAGTCGGGGAGGGAGGTGTGAGTTAATCAGTGGACCCTAGAAAGAGCCACTTGGAACTCTGGAGTCGAGGAGGTTGGCAGTGTCCTGAAAAAGACAGTAAGAGCGAAAGTATTGGAATTATGACTCTTCACTTTATTAGTAGTAATATGGCTACAGTAGGTGAGGGGTGTTCTATAACTTCTGTCATATTAACATTTTAACAATGAGGTCAGGCTGGTTTTAGAGACACAAAGAGACAGAAGTATGACAAATCCTATAACTTGTACAAATCATTGGGAAAGAAGCACACAATGTAATAAATGCAATATGGTGACAGGTGAAAGAGGTAAAGAATGGTTGAAGCAGTCGTTCAAAACCAACACTAGGCTCTGAAATGTATGAACTATCCCATTGCTTATAGTCACAAATCATCATGGGACATCTAAAATAATCTAATGGAAAAAGCAGCCGAGAAGGGCATAAGAAAGCCACGGCAATATTAGGTCACAACAAAGAGTATTTGGGAACATCTCTAGAGCCTAACAAAGCACAATGTGATGCCAGATAGGACGTTGGCTTGTCCACATCCTAGATCATCAAGCCTTGGCAAGGGCAGTTCAATTCTCTGTCATTTCAGAATCTAATAAATTTGTTGAATGTCACCGCATTCTATGTACCTAAGTTAGAGGAGTTAGGTACTGTTTTATTTCAGTGGTTTCCACGAAACTATCAAAGGATCTCCGCCCCAATGCTCCCTGAAAAGGCATGATATTGAATGAGCAGATGCAACTGACAAGATTCTGTACATTTTCCGAAGGCTGACTTTATTGATTTAAAATCAACTATGCATTATGAGATGTACCTAGTGAAAAACAACTTAAAGTCTTTAGAATGAGACCAAAAACAAATTATAGAAATAGTGAAGGATTGGAATCAAGAAACATATAGCACTACTATATATAAAATAGGTAATCAACAAGGACCTACTGTATAGCACAGGAAACTATTCAATACTCTGTAATAACCTATATGGGAAAAGAATCTGAAAAAGAATAGATACATGTATATGTATAACTGAATCACTTTGCTGTACAGCAGAAACTAACACAACATTGTAAATCACCTATACTCCAATATAAGATAAAAATTAAAAGAAAAAGTAACTTTGAGAAAGTGAAGGTGGAGTTGGGGTTTCTGAAGCTGCCAAGGGGTTGAAGTAACACATGATGTTACTGACGCAGCAAAGAAGAGGAAAAGTCAAAGGAATCTTACCGATACTGGAAAAGAACATTACTGAGCATTTGAAATAAAAATGTCATTGGGCAAGAAGTGACTAACGATCTTGCTGTTTCTGCATGAGGAGGATGTATATTTCTCAGCACATTCATGATTCTCCATAATCGTGGAGTTCAAGCTTTAAGCTTGAACTCTGGGTTAGAATGTATCTTTTTTTCCCCCCAAAGTGGTTCTGAAAATTCTTCTCGTTAAGAAAGTAACAACAATAGTGATAATTATTTGAATAACAGTCACCAAACTCCTACTGGCCCTGAAGTCCCCTCTCCTGGGAAGGCTGCTCTGAGGTCTCCACGGCTGAGTGGAGCTGGCTTCCCCCTCCACGCCGCCTGGCAGCCCAGCTCTCGCTGGGCTTTTGTGCATCCTCTGCTGGTTGTTTACTTGTCTCCCACCGTAGGCTGTAAACCTTTCCCAGGATCAATTTCATATATAGTAGTGTGTATATGTTAATCCCAAACTCCTAATTTATCCTTCTCCCCCCTTTCCCCTTTGGTAACCATAAGTTTGTTTTCTATGTCTGTGAGTCTATTTCTGTTTTGGAAATAAGTTCATTTGTGTCTTTTTTTTTTTTAATTCCACATATAAGTGATATCATGTCTTTGATATTTGTCTTTCTCTGTCTGACTTACTTCACTTAGTGTGATGACCTCTAGATCCATCCATGTTGCTGCAAACGGCATTATTTCACTCTTTTTTATGGCTGAGTAATATTCCACCATATGTGTATATATACCACATTAGGATCATAATTTGAATGAAAACCTAATCAGTACAGGGATACTTGAGAAATGTTTTGTTTTAGAAGAGGCTTATATGGCATCAGATTTACGAAACACTTGTCAGAAGTGACTGGTTATAATAGAAACCTGACCCAAGTATCTGATTGTCCCACGCACAGCTCTCCTTACGTGAAGGTAATTAAAATTGCTAGTCGTGCTGTGACCATTGTCTCAGGAGGAAAGAATGGCTACATCATTGAACTTTGTTTTGGAAACTTCCTGTACCTTTCCTACTAATCCTCAACTCACTGAAATTTAGACCCCTGCTTTAAAAATATTGGCTATCCTTTAAGATCTCCGTGATTTTGATGCTCTCATGAATACACACCACACGGAAAGGTGCATTAGGAAAATTCCAGTGCACTAATTCCATTTAACAAATGAGGAAAATTAGATCCAGAGAGAGATTAAGTTGCTTGAGATCAGTGGGCAGTTAGAATTGCTGTCCAGGATGTGAAGCAGGTTTCACGAGTAATATGGATGAAGTAATTTATGAGATAGCAGTTATACTATTAGAGAACCCAGCATCAAAGTGAATTAGGTAATAGACAAACACAATTCTCTTGATTCAAACTTGATGTCACAATGATACCACTGCCACAGGCTGTTAGACCACCTACTTGTTTTCTCCATCTATGCATTTCTGTGTTTTTTAAGAACTAGTTTCTAGTTCTAGTGTTTTAGAACTAGAAAATCTAGATTCTAGATGATCTAGAACTTTCAGTACCTCATTTGGAAGCTTTTTATTGAATTTGCTTCCTATGTTCAAGGTTTCAGAATCTTTATCTGGGGCATCTCTGGTGTGTAAAGAGATCACTTCCTTTAATATTTCTTTGGACTATTACTTCTTAATACATTGCTAATTCAGCAGAGGGGGTATTTAAGCTCCTGGAAATCAGTTTATGCATTTTTTTTCCCTCAGGGTAATTTCACTCACAGACAGATACAAGTTTGGAAATGATTGGTTCAAGAACTTTTGTCAACATCAAAAAGGCTGTAGAATTCGAAGATTTTTCTCACAGGTTGCAAGATGATCTTTTAGTTGTTTCTTAAGCATAGCGTTGGTTAAATCACATTGGACTAAATCAAAGGCACAAGCCACGTTCTGCAGTGCTGGTGATGGGTGTGTGTGTCAGGCTGCTATGAACTGTGGCATGTCTAACTAGCCATCACCAGTCAGTCCACTGAGCTGGTGGTTTGTGTCTGTTTCTGGAACCAGCTGCACTGCCTTAAATGTGATGCAACAATACAGGAGGCTGAGATGGCTCACCTGCCACAGGTGTGACCTGAGGCTCTTCACTCCCAACGATGCTTCTGTAACAGGAATGCACATACAGATCAGGTGGGGATATTGTTAAAGCACTAATTCCGGTTCAGCACCGCTCCGGTGAAACCTGAGGTTCCACATTCCTGGCAAGTTCCTGATGTGAGGCTACTCTGCCCCTACAATTTGAGCGTGAATATTTAAGACTGTGGAAAGTATTTGTTGAAGAGTGGATTATGAATGAGTAAATAAGTGAAAGAACAAACAAATAAATGAGTAAGTTAGGAACCAAATGCAAAGTCTTAAACTATAAATATGTGTGTATAACAAAAAGCGATTTTTAAAATTTCACATCAAGTTTTTCCCATTTTTGAGAATTTATCAGGACAATTTCTAAAAGTGAGACATGTTTGGGCATTAGAAATAGAAGACTGTGTGTATATAGTAAATGTGTTTATGTCCTTTCAGGAATATCTATATTTCACAAGGATAGGCACACCTAAATTGATCATAGGCCTAATGATACTGATTTTCTATTTTCTGTCTGATGAGATTTAAATTTTGTGCCTCTATAATACTGCATTAACAGGGACAAAAATAAACACACTCGTGCAGTATTCCATTTAGTATCTAAAATAAGGCATTCCCCTTGGGCTATAAATCTCAGCTATAATTTAAAACGCGAATGTCTGTTAATAAAGCACTACATGGGTTTATTTGATCAACCATAACTTAAATAGCATGCAGCAGACATTCTAACTCTGTGTTGTGGTTGGTCACGAGTATGATGAAAAAATCAATTATTTTGATTAAAACCTATTTTCTTAATATATAGGGAATATTTATTGATGTCTTTAAATTTGTAATTTTGAAGTGAAGCCAACATCGAGGTGATTCATGAATTACATCTAATCAGTAAGGAAGCCAATGAATATTTAATTATGACGACCATTGGTTGTACTTTGCCCGAACACTGTTCAGCTAGTAAAAATCTCACAAATGGCCTCGGTTAAGCTGGTTTCAGGCCAAATGGGCATTTCATGATTGACTTTTTAATGCCCTCTTCATCATATTGGGAATTAAGTCATCTATACAGTAGAGGTTTGAATACCACTAACCCAGTATAATTTTTTTAGGATTTATGTGACAGGTGTGAAAATAACGCTCTTTTTAACAGAACTAGAGCAAAACATTGTCACTGAATGCAAATCAGGGCATCTACCTATTTCACAGCCACATGCACCTCTAACTGACGTTTGGAAGCCGACTTCCTGGGTAATTCTAGTTAATCAAGCACATCATTCATATGGTTGGAGCACTGCACAGTCTTTTCAATTAGACTATCTTGTCGGCAGTAACTCTGGATTCTTCCTTCGACCTCAGCACTGGCCATTTACTTTCCTCTGCGTAGCCCAATGCAGACAACAAACCAGCAGAAAGAGGGAAGAATATTTTAAGTGCATATTTTTGAGAAAAATGTCCTAGAATGATTATTTTTGAATTAGGTAAACGGTAAAGCTCTCTGCACGTCTATCGTTGAGGGCTCACAGTGGTGCAAAGTTGTTTTCTTTTAATTGGATAGACTTAAATATCTGCTGATCTTTATGAATGACAAAACCATGAGAGACATCTGTCCTATGACACTGATAGCCAGTTGCCACCAGAAGTAGAGAAAACCCAGAGCAAAACTTACAGTGGGTGGACCTAGGAAGGAAGCAAGATGGAATGCACAGGAAGGAGAAGGCAGTGTTTGCCTTTGATTTTATAATATTCTTGGATTTTCTTTGTTATGGAAGGACTGTATTCTTTGGAACTTGATATCAAACTGTCACAATAGTTTTCAGAGGCCAATCTAGGTTTTGGCAACCTTAAAGGTCATAATTTTGGGGGCATGCCAATAAAAAAAAGACAAAATTATGAATATTATATTGCTTGAAAGTGAATATTTTCTTTGGAATAAGACAAGAAAGCACTACAACTTACATGTTTAGAAAGCGAAAAAATACTATAATCATCAGAAATGTCAGAAAAAATCTGAAAACAAAATTCCTAGTCATTTTACCCCTCACATACCTGTAACATATATTTTCCTACAGCTTTGGCTGAATACTGATCTTTTCATGTGAGCATATGATTTTGTAATATTTTTTTGTAGAGAAAATAGAAAGATCATTGGGGCTTTTCTTAGTCAAATACTTATTCAAACTTGTTTTATAAATATTACTATTATGGATGAGTTGTATTCTGAAGTGAGGACTCGTTTCGGTAATGTCATGTATATTTTTAGCACTGTGGTCATACTTGAGAAAACTTCCCTCGAGCGAATTTCACAGACTAGCATCTGGCTTTGTCCATATCAACCCCCTTTCCCTCTCCCACTGCTACCTCCCTTCAAGGCTGGCACTTAGAACACGTTCCATAACACCCCTGCCCTACACTGGGCTCTGTGACCCCCGCTGCGTTCACAGAGCAGACCGTACACATTGTTTTGGGATGATGAGTGATAACTTAGTTATCGACAGAAGTGATGGAAACTGCGTAAACAGGCTGAAATAAGAGATCTTGAACTTCCCTTTAGACTGATCCCAAAAGCCCCACGCCGTGCCCAGCACCAGTGCTGAAGTACCCCAGAGGGAGGATGCAGTGGACAGAGAGCGGCCTTAACCTGCTGAACTTAAAACATATCATTGTTGCAAAATCCCCCAATCAGAGGATTATAGGCACATACTGTAAGGGCAGTTTCCAGAGCCTCAAGGCACCTGTGTGAAGGACGGGTTCTCGAATTCAAGCTTCGTTAGCTTCGGGGAAATAATCCTCTCATGATCCGTGCAGGTAAACGTGAAGATATAAAAAGCATAAAATCCTCCCCAACACGTCTTCTTGAAGAGGGAGGCTGGAGACGGTTTTCCTTTTTAGCAATTATGGGTGAGTGATGTGGAGCTGACCTGCTGGCTTATTGAAGGTTCAGGTGTCCGAGTGAATGCTTGACCTCAGCTCTTTGGTTTAACCTTATAAAATGTGACTGTGTGTTCGAAGCAGGCTAAAGGCGTCGTATGTTTTGGGCTGTTACCTTTCACTTGCTAATATTATCTGAGAGCATATCTATATATATATCTATATATCTGTATTGCCTTCACACAGAGAAGGAATTTCAGCACACATGTAATAAAACCTTACACAAATGTGACCTCCTTTACTATTATTATTATTTTTTTTGCTGCTCTCATGTTAGTAATATTAGTGTGTGCTAATATCAAAATAATTGATGATATGCTTTGGGAAACTAATTGGGCATGTTCAAATATTTCTCAAGGGTTTGGCATTCTGATAATTTTGTAAATCATATACAGAAATAATAAATATATCAATAGCTACCCTTTCCCGGGCACCTTCTACTAGGTTTACAGACAAGGGAATCAAGGTTTACAGAAATCACCTGTGTACCTGAATCACACAGTAACGAAGTTATAGAGCTAGACTTCAGTGTCAGGTCAGAGGTGTGCTGCGTGAATGCTAATTTGGAGAGTTTGGGGACATGGGATGGAATAGTAGAAAGCAAGTGAGCTGTAGAATCAGAGAGACACTGCTTCAAAAACCTGCTCAACTGCGGGATGGCCTTCACTTTCCTTACCTAGAAAATGTCCATAGTGTTTATTTCACACATTGTTGGGAGAATTATGAGAGCATCCTGTCCAAATGACTTAACAAATGCTGCTTTTCTTCCTCCAAACTTATATGCTTAGTGAAGATGAGCATTTTTATCACAAAGAATTACTCAGATATTACTGTATTTTAGGAACTGGAAACTTCCAAGACCAAAAATTTCCATTACTATAAGCATCAGACATTCTTGCTATTTTATATAGTGCTCCCAGCTTGTTCCTTTAAATTCTTTCTGGGGCAAGACTCATCTGCAGCAACAGTTTTATTAAACTCTGGGGTTAGAAATGTGCTCCATTTTCTGTGGTGGGAAAATATGCCACCTGCTTTAGTTCATGTAATCTTTATTTAAAAAAAAAAAATCCTGGTGAATTAGGTATCATTCTGTCCTTTGAGAGATAAAAGTTGTTTTCTTTGCAGAAAGCTGAAGGGTCTTGACACAGTTAATTAATAATGATGGAGCCAGGATTCACGTGTTCCCATCCCGTCCTGTCTGACTGAGAAACGAGGGCTCTCGAGTCTGGTCCAGACCAACAAACAGCCTCAAAGTTCTGTGGATGGTGTACACATTCAGGGACTGAGAATCCAATTGCTGCGGATTCTCAGCGCTCACGGCTGCTTCAGCTGAACCCCAGCAAATGCTGTCCCATCAGAATGTCTTCTGATGTAATTTCTATTTCTGTGGGCACTTAAAAGTGAGCCACTTTGCCGAGACTTTCCAGTGAAGGAGGCAAACGTCCCCCCGGCTGGCGCTCGGCTGGCGCTCAGGGACTCGGGAGCTCAGCTGGATCCCAGTGTGGTCAGGGCGGCAGTGAGTGAGTGACCTTGTCTCAGTTTGGACCTGCGTGAAGGTCTCTCATCTCCCCCTCCGGCCTAGGCCACTATATGTATAGTTTAATTTATTTTATTTGTTTATTTATTTATTTATTTTTATTTTTGGCTGTGCTGGGTCTTCGGTTCGTGCGAGGGCTTTCTCTAGTTGCGGCAAGTGGGGGCCACTCTTCATCGCGGTGCGCGGGCCTTTCACTATCGCGGCCCCTCCCGTCGCGGGGCACAGGCTCCAGACGCGCAGGCTCAGTAATTGTGGCTCACGGGCCCAGCTGCTCCGTGGCATGTGGGATCTTCCCAGACCAGGGCCCGAACCCGTGTCTCCTGCATTAGCAGGCAGATTCTCAACCACTGCGCCACCAGGGAAGCCCTATATGTATAGTTTAAAAAGCCCCAATAGGTTAAGCATTTTCCTCTTCGCCTAAGTCTACTCAGCTCCAGCACAGGTTCTGAGTGAGGCTGCGAGCCGGGAATCAGGAGCCGCACGGCCCTCACCTCTGACCTCCAGGAAAGGGGCCTCCGCTTTCCTCTTCCAAGCGGCTCGTCATCTTTATTCCCTCCGATCCACCCTTCACCCTACAGCCCACGTCATGCTCTGCACATCCCGGTGGGCTTCCAAGCCTATACTGGTCGCTCTTATGGACTGAATTGTTTTCGCTCAAAATCCATATGTTGAAGCCTCCGCCCCCGGATGTGAGCGTGTGGGGAGAGGACCCTTTAAGGAGCTAATGAAGGTTAACTGGGGTCAGAGGGGTGGAGCCCAAATCTGATAGGACCACAGGGTCCTTATAAGGAGAGGGAGGACCGCCGCGGCGTGAGTGCGCGGAGAGGGTGGTCGACGGGCGCGGTTGGCCGTCTGTCTACACGCCGAGGAGCGAGGTGTCGGGGAAGCTAGCCCTGCTGACCCCTTGGTCGCGGACGTCCAGACTCCAGAACCGTGAGGAAATATTTTCCTGTGTTTAAGCTCGTATTTTGTGATCCTTTGTTTTGGCCGCCGAGCTAACACGGCCCCTGTTGGGTTTTAGCACTGGGGTGAAATGCCGCCCTTCTTCTTCCCACAAAGGAATTTTCTAGTTCCAGTTTCCAAGGCTGTCCCCACCCTAGGGGCTGATTCTGTGTCCCCTCGGGTGCCTTTCTGTCCTCTGAGTGAGCCGAGACCCCTGAAACCTTTGTGGGCGCAGTTTCCCCGCTTTCTGAAGGGACCCTGCTCCCCGTCCCAGCCCCCCGGGTGGTCATGAGCCTTCGCAGGTTTTCCTCATCAGGATGCTAGAGACACCCCCCCCCCCAAACCCCAGCCACGGGGCCCCAGGTGCATCCACAATAACCGCCCTTAAAAAGCCCCTCCCTCAATTAGAGTCATGTGTCTCCAAGACGCCAGGAGCTCCTTGAGGCCCAGGTGAACGTTCCATTGACATGTGTTTCCCATACTCCAGCTAGGGTCTGCTCAATAATAAACGCTCAAGAGAAGTCTGTTGAATTAAGGGGCACAATTTTCCGTCATTATGAAGATTTCCCAAGTAGATTAAATTTACCAACCAGTAAAATACCTGGTTTCTTTGCAAATTGGATCTGTAACAATGTCACTTTTAGTAAAAGTAGAAGTGTATCCTTCTTAGGGAATGTGATATTCTAGTTCTCAAAATGCTCCAAAAGAAAGTAGGACCCATATATCCAATAATAAGCTATAAAAGTAGATTATCAAACTACCTAATTCACTCTGAAACTGGGCCACACAAAATGCAGTTAACGACTTAGTGACTCAAAGAATTTTTGTAATTTTGGTGCCTTTGAGCTTTCACTTGATGAGCGTAAAACAGTTGACAGAGAAATAAAGGTTTCACAGCAGAAGACTATCCAGGCCTTTGTTTATGTCCTTCAGACGCTTAGAAGGGTACCACTGTGAGTAATGGGGCTGTGTCCATTAGAAGCAGCATCCGATCCCTTTTCAGACTTGCAGTTGTGTGGATTTATGGTCTAAATATGCATTTTTTTATATTAAGGGTAAGAGTGTATGATCTAATGGGAACGTTCTAGAATATGCTATTTTAGCAAAATAACACCTAATATTTTTAATAACATAAAACTTGGCAGGTTATCTTTGTTTTAAAACCTTTGAAATTAAGGACCATGACTTTCTATAAAATCAGCATTTAAGAAACCTCTCGTAAATTCATCATTCAACTGAATTTTTGTGGTTTGTTGTTTATTTTGGTGGTGGTTTCTAAACCAGTCTTGAAGAAACCTGCAGCCGTAACGCCGGTCTTCATTTTATTCTCGAGACCTTGATATTTGTCTTTTCAATTATTAGAAGTCAAACTTCTAACTTGCAGAATCCAATACACTGGTGATCAGCAGATAAAACGTACAGTTGGGCTATTAAGTTCCTTCTAAAATTGTTTTATGGGATTACATTAAGTATGACAGTCGTATGGGTTTATAATAACTTTTTTTTAAAATTTATTTATTTATGGCTGTGTTGGGTCTTCGTTTCTGTGCGAGGGCTTTCTCTAGTTGTGGCAAGTGGGGGCCACTCTTCATCGCGGTGCGCGGGCCTCTCACCATCGCGGCCTCTCTTGTTGCGGAGCACAGGCTCCAGACGCGCAGGCTCAGTAGCTGTGGCTCACGGGCTTAGTTGCTCTGCGGCATGTGGGATCTTCCCAGACCAGGGCTCGAACCCGTGTCCCCTGCATTGGCAGGCAGATTCCCAACCACTGCGCCACCAGGGAAGCCCTATAAGAACTTTTTGTCCTAAGAGATAGAACTTTCAAGAAGAATGCACTTAATGGCATTGAGTTTTTAAATATAAAACTAAATGGTGTAGATATGCTTTTAATTACATGATAGAAATCATGTGTTGAATATTGAAATATGCATTTACGAACATAGGCCTTATTTCTAGAATAATCTTTCTCAGCTGCGTTTAGAAGTGCTATTCATTTCACTTGCAAAGTTCTGCTGGCCGACATGTAGGCTGGAACGTGATGCGGCGCTCCAGCCAGCACTAGCGTCCGGGCCTCTTTCTCTCTCAGCGCACAATGAGATTAATACGCTACAGGATAGAGCACTTAACCTTGCTTGTATCACAAAGATCTCGTTAGACTATGCAGCTGGGCCATTATTAGCTCGGTTTTCTCCAGCTGGGCACTTGATACAACAAGAGTTATGGCAAGGTCACGAGGGGGAGTGAGCAAAGCGCTGCGTGTGTTACTTGAAATCGCTGATAATCAGCTCCTAAATGACACTCCTGTTTAATTACGCATTTTGCACATGAACTTTGCATTAAGGTAAAAAAAAAAAAAAGTGTCCCTATGGAATGAATCGAGCTTCTCTAGCAAGCTTGTTTGACAGTTCACCCAATTGAGTAATCACTGTCCTTTGAATTTGGATGTGAATCCTTGCCTAGAAGACCACGTTGCCAGGGTTCCACTAACAAGGACTTTGCGCTCAGGTGTATGTGGCTGATGATCACATCTTACTTAAATTACTCTAAATGAATCTTTAAGCTTTGAAGTTGTCAGGTTAGGTATGATAAAATTTTTACAAGATGGTAAATATTTTATACAAATAATGTTATTTATCCATGTTACCCCATTTAGATAAAAGACCATTTGTTTCTAATTACATGATATCACGGAATAATAACTGTACCCTATTTTCCAATTTCTTTTGTGCTCTCAATTTCCCTGCCAGAAGTTAGGCTTCTTTGATAATCAAATAATCCTAACAAGCACCTTTTAAAGGAATACATCCTGTCATTAAAAGCACTATTTTCATAATTATAATTTTTGCCAAGTGGGCTCTCTATCTCACTCACCCCACATAGGAGCACAGAGGAGACCTTATCTTTCTAATCCCTTCTTTGCACATATGAAGAGTCTGAGGCACACAGAAGCAAAACGCCTTTCCTAATAGTACAGGGACATTAGTCTGCTGACATGAGACGAGAACCCCAGTCTCCCAATGCCCAGATCAAAACTACTTCCTCCAATCTAGTCTGTACATGTCTCAGTTACAAAGGTATGGCATCTTAACTGTGGGTCTAGAACAGTGTTCTTGACTCCATATTCATGTTAGAATTACCTGGAGAGCTTAAAAGAAATTCCTTTGCCCTGTCCTGCAGAGATTCTGATTTGATTGGTTTAGGAGAAAGTCTGGGCATCATTGCTGGTAAAATACCACCTGCTGATTCTGATGTGTAGGCACGGAGGAGAACCACAGGTTAGGACAAAATTCATTCCAATTCTGTGCGTACCTTACCTAACCGGTATGTAAGTTGCAGACAAAGTAGAAGGTATCATGTCCTTGGACACATCCAGAAAGAATATTTGCCTTGTCTTCTGCATTTATCTGTAAACGTTCTCAGGAAAGGATCACCTGGCAGTGAAAGGAGGGTGCTCTGTGGTCTCCCAGGGGTCTCTGTCCTCACTCTGCAGCTGAAGGACAGTGGTCCCCAGAGCCAGCTCTTCCTTACTGATGACACCACCTTTAGGAGCTGGAACACTTTGAGTGGCTGGAAGGCTCTCTACGGATGCCATCGATTTCACCAATTCAGCATGGTTTTGGTAAATGCTCAACTTCAAATTAAGATACTAGGCCTGAGTGGAATCGTGCCTTAAAGTCAGGAGAGGATTTGTACAGTGTAGAGGTTGAAAGGTTCCTAAGGTCGTTGTGTTCCAGAACGTTCTCTGTCTCCCTGAGGAGGAATACATTAGTGAATGTATTCTTTGGCTTGATCTACTGAAGAGCATTTCAGTGCCTCCAGAGTTGGGTAGAATGCTGAGAAGGGACGTGTGGCCCTGATCACTGGCTGTGTTTATGCTTCGCAGGGAATCGGTGCAACTTGTCAGCAGCCGGTAGCTAGTGAGGGCAGGAAGTGTGGAGCCAGAACTGGGCTCACATCTCAATGCCACTGTCCCTGTTTACTTGATCTTGGCAATCTCTCTTTACCTTTCTAAATCTCGGCCTCTTCTGGAGAATAGGGATGGGGATGCTTATTTCCATGGCAGCAGATTAGGGGTTTAGCAAGTGTGCTGCATAGTTCTTAACAGTAGCAATGATTAGAAGAAGCATCTCCAGAGTCAGGCAACTACAGCCTGTGAGCCAGATCTGACCCCTAGTTTTTGTAAACTGGTTTTACTGGATCGCAAGCAGACTCAGTCTTGAATGTGCCGTCCATGGCTGCTTCCACGTGTCAACAGCAGAGCTGAGTCATTGACAGGCAGTAGGGCCCCCCAAACCTAACATATTTACTATCTGGCCCCGTAAAGAAAAGGTTTGTTGAATAGATGATACTCTAAATCACTGCTATCACAATATTTAGTGGCAAAGGAATCATTGATCATGAAAGAGTGTTTTAAAAAATTAATCATATTGATTTAGCCCTGTTGTTACTTCAGTAGCTTAAGTTATAATTATTGAATACTGACGGATAGAGAAGCAACAGGCCTCATTCCGAGCAAATTGTTCCAAAAAGACTTTGGCTGGGTCAGAAATAATTTTATTCTGTGGTTTATTGCAGAAAACCAGCCTTCAGCCATAAATAAGCTTTATTTCAGTTTGTGTGTATGGGGATCGCTGGTGTGTACATGCAAATTTGTGAACTCACATGTATTTCTATGAATTTGGGAAAGAAGGGACAAGGAAGGATAGAGAACAGAAAACAAAGGAAAATATAATTAGCAGGTGGATTGAATGACAATGGAACAGCTGCTCATCGTAGCAAATTCAGATGCTGGGTAACAGTCTACGCAGTTACGTTCGTAGGTAGAGTACCAGCCCTTCCCTCATCTGAGGAGAGAACAGGCTAGGCAGAGAGAGTTTTCAGGAATTTATTCTCATCTTTGAGAACAGTAGAAATTTGCACTTCAGCTTTGGTCAAATAATTTACAGCATCGTGTGATCAGATATTGTCCCTATAATGATTCCATTGGCAGCTTCAAACTTTTATACTTTCATTTAACAATATAAATGTCACTAAGTATGCCGATAAATATTGACAAACCCCCCAAAAGGTCAGATAGATTCTATAACTCACACACCTGTCCGATTCTAATGGCTTTTCAGGATTTTCTGTGAACACCATAAACAGTCTCCCTAAGGAATTTTCCATTTTTCCTGCCTGTGAATACCCCTTAATACAACTCAGTACTTGTGTTAGTTGTATGCAAGAAGCTGTTTGCTTTAGGAACATGATAGAATCATGGAAACCACACACATCTCCTAGCTTTCCATAGGATATTTTAAGGTTGTGTTTTGTTTACACAAACAAAACACATGGAGGCTTTATCTATGGGCGTTTGTTGTATAGTCTTTCTGAACAACTCTAATCCATTATCTGTTTTCCTAAAGATGCTGGTCCTACCATTAACATCTGTTCCCACCACCCTCACTGGAAACCCAGTTTTCTTCTTTTCCCCCGGTGCACACTTTGCAGGCATTTTCAGAAACTCGGATCCTGGCATGTCACACAGCCGGCCCTTTGCTGTCCACTCAGTGTGGGCTCTTCATGCCCTTTCTGTTCTGGTCCAGCTGCCCGAGGGGTAACTTCCTGGTTCCCTCTCGCCCTTCTCTGTGGCCGCCCTCCACAACCAGACTGAGAACCCCACGTGACAGCTCTGATCACATGGCCCGTTTGCTCCAGTGCCTTCAACCACACCCCTTGTCTAGCTCTCGAGGTTCCAATCCTGGCTTCGAGCCCTCCTACACCTGGTTCTGTTTGCTCTTTCCTAGGCCGACTGTTCAGTTATCTCCATGAAAAGCATACCAGGCCCAATCAGAAGTAGCTTCTGCTAATGTCAAGATACTTCTACTGCAGTATCTTCTCCCTCCTCACAGCATCGTCCCCATCCTTGAGGTCCTAACTCAGTTTTTCAACCACACAACCTCTTTTGGGTGCTCACCTTCCTAAGCTGAAGGGGCATTTTCTCCAAACTGTAGTGGCATTTATCACACTGCACTGTAATTGCCCACCTTCTTGCCTGTACCATCCATTAGGATGGTACGATACAATGTCTGTATCGTTCCCCTCTGTATTCTCAGTGTCCCAGTGGTATGTGGCACATACTGGATGTCCAGTAACTTGTTGACTGAATGCCAGGATCCTTGGAACCGCGAGATGGGCGAGGATCCTCCTCCACAGAGACCGTTCACATCACTACCCTGTCTGCACATGGGGCCTGCCACTCAGCCTCAGGTGTTCAGGGACACCTTCTATTTACATCTCCAACACGTTCTCGTTCAGGTTAACTAGTACTGGACCACAGATGCAAAGTTTTGATTGCTCTTTTTTTATACCTGCCTCCATGAAATTCTCATAGAAGCAAAACAATGTTCTCAAGATCAGTTTTCATTGGTTATAAATATAACTTCAATAGGAGACATTTTCAAATCTAAGCATCCTCCAATTAGTAATGAGGTGGTCATCAAAAACTCATCATACACACACCTTCAGAAGGCACTTAGCAGATTTTTATGTAGCAAGTTTCTTGGCCTTGGCATTTTAATGTATACAGTTGAGGACCAGGTAGAGGACTTGGTCTACACAGAAGCACAAAATAATGTCAGTGGAACAGGAATTATTTACCTAAAGGTTTTATACAAGGTAAAGCCAAACACAGACATTCTCCCAGATGAGTTAGTACGTAAATTGTAATTTAAATAAAGAAGAATATACACAACGTGCAGGTCAACATTAAAAGAACACTTCTATTTAACCGAGTCAGAACAAGTTGTCTTTTTGTGCTCTGTGAGCCCAGAGTCCTAGAACCAAGTGTATCAGGGAATCATGAATTACTAGGGTTGGGATGTGTGGGAGAGGAGACACAGCCAAATGCGAATTCATGCCAATGTGTGATCCTCCTCAGTGCTGATAATTTTTGGTTTTGTTCTCTGGGTCCTTTCATGTCCCTTGAGCCCAAGACCTCTAACAGAACATGCCAGTTGAGGCAGCAGTGATGTGTCTCTAACAGTTCTACAGGGAAAGGCTTTATTACTGTCTTTGTTGACGCAGGTTTACATAATGCAGGTATCCTCTTTTATGTAACAGATACAAATGGTGATGTTACATGGTAAATAGAAGGGAGTTTGGAGTCATCAGAGGGATGTAGAAGGAAAATAGAGGGCTTGTTCAATAAACGTACCTGTTCAAAATTTTAAGCCACCTGAGTTTATTGTTCCATAAATATTTTCTTAGAAATATGAAAGCGGCAAGAACATTAAATTGACTTTGGATTTCTTTCATTTTGCTATTTAGTTTTATGGGAAAATAAATGCTTTGAAAACCATGTAGAAACTAATGTTCTCTGGCATGAGAGTTAAAATATTTAGTAAATTCTGACCTTTCGATGGGACTATTTCCCTATGTTATATTTCTAAAATATAAATGCATATGCATATGTACATGTTTGTATATATGTATGTTTAAATATATTTATAATTTACAATAAATATATTTATATATTAATATATTTATATATAAATATATTTATATAGAGGCAATTAGTTTCCTCGTTTCTGATCTAATTGTTAAAATTTATTTCCTCTGAGCAATGCTTATAAAAGGAATTGTGTAACCTCGTTTAAAAACTCCTACATCCATGTAGATTTACAGTCGGTTTCAATTGATCATTTCCAAACTATAAAAGAGATCAACCATGCCATGATACACAGTACTTGATTGATAAATGTTTGTGTCAATAAATGATTCACAATAAATCCTCAATGGTTTGGGGTTTTTTTGGAGACTGTTCCTTGAAGGCATTGGTTCAGTGCACTGTAGTGATTAAAAAGCATATAAACCCTCAGGATTCAATTAGAACAGTAGTGGAAGTGATTATACATATAAATTTATAGAAATCACATATATACAGATATAGAAACTGTGTGTATGTGTGTGTGTGTGTATATATATATATATACACACACATACATACACACACACACACACACATACACACCCACACACACACCTCATATAAAACTTGTGTATTAGTACCTGGGATAGCTCAAGTTTTTCAACTTGTCAAATGCTTAGGACACTGAATCTTGTGTTATTCATTCAGTGCTCACAAAAACCTAAGAGGTAGGAAATTATTTTTCCATTTTTAATGAGAAAAACTAGAGCAGTTACAAAAATCGCTCAGACGCTTGTCTAGTAAACTGTAATTTCCTGGATTTGAACCCAGAAATTTGACTCTGAGGGCTGAGCTTTTAACAGTGCTACTATATTAGATTTAATTCTTTATCATCTATATTAAGAATTTAGAGGATTTCTTACAGAAAAGACATATCAGTGATTCTAGGATGTTTTCAGGCTTCTGATCAGTTAGCCAAATAAAATATGCGTACAAAAATGTGTACATGCTGTATACTTAGCGGGCAAAATTTTCACAAACTTAAAAATTTATGGACCCACCACCAGAGCCTCCCATCAAGCCTCTTAGATAGCCTCAACCACCAGAGGGCAGACAACAGAAGCAAGAAAAACTACAATCCTGCAGCCTGTGGACCAAAAACCACAGTTACAGAAAGACAGAGAAGATGAAAAGGCAGAGGGCTATGTACCAGATGAAGGAACAAGAAAAAACCCCAGAAAAACAACTAAATGAAGTGGAGATAGGCAACCTTCCAGAAAAAGAATTCAGAATAATGATGGTGAAGATGATCCAGGACCTCGGAATAAGAATGGAGGCAAAGATTGAGAAGATGCAAGAAATGATTAACAAAGACCTAGAAGAATTAAAGAACAAACAAACAGAGACGACCAATACAATAACTGAAATGAAAACTACACTAGAAGGAATCAATAGCAGAATAACTGAGGCAGAAGAACGGATAAGTGACCTGGAAGACAGAATGGTGGAATTCACTGCTGCGGAACAGACTAAAGAAAAAAGACTAAAAAGAAATGAAGACAGCCTAAGAGACCTCTGGGACAACATTAAACGCAACAACATTCGCATTATAGGGGTCCCAGAAGGAGAAGAGAGAGAGAAAGGACCAGAGAAAATATTTGAAGAGATTATAATCGAAAACTTCCCTAACATGGGAAAGGAAATAGCCACCCAAGTCCAGGAAGCGCAGAGAGTCCCATACAGAATAAACCCAAGGAGAAACACGCCGAGACACATAGTAATCAAAGTGGCAAAAATTAAAGACAAAGAAAAATTATTGAAAGCAGCAAGGGAAAAACGACAAATAACATACAAGGGAACCCCCATAAGGTTAACAGCTGATTTCTCAGCAGAAACTCTGCAAGCCAGAAGGGAGTGGCATGAAATACTTAAAGTGATGAAAGGGAAGAACCTACAACCAAGATTACTCTACCCAGCAAGGATCTCATTTAGATTTGATGGAGAAATCAAAAGCTTTACAGACAAGCAAAAGCTAAGAGAATTCAGCACCACCAAACCAGCTCTACAACAAATGCTAAAGGAACTTCTCTAAGTGGGAAACACAAGAGAAGAAAAGGACCTACAAAAACAAACCCAAAACAATTAAGAAAATGGTCATAGGAACATACATATCGATAATTACCTTAAACGTGAATGGATTAAATGCCCCAACCAAAAGACATAGACTGGCTGAATGGATACAAAAACAAGACCCATATATATGCTGTCTACAAGAGACCCACTTCAGACCTAGGGACACATACAGACTGAAAGTGAGGGGATGGAAAAAGATATTCCATGCAAATGGAAATCAAAAGAAAGCTGGAGTAGCTATACTCATATCAGATAAAATAGACTTTAAAATAAAGAATGTTACAAGAGACAAGGAAGGACACTACATAATGATCCAGGGATCAATCCAAGAAGAAGATATAACAATTATAAATATATATGCACCCAACATAGGAGCACCTCAATACATAAGGCAACTGCTAACAGCTATAAAAGAGGAAATCGACAGTAACACAATAATAGTGGGGGACTTTAACACCTCACTTACACCAATGGACAGATCATCCAAAATGAAAATAAATAAGGAAACAGAAGCTTTAAATGACACAATAGACCAGATAGATTTAATTGATATATATAGGACATTCCATCCAAAAACGGCAGATTACACGTTCTTCTCAAGTGCACACGGAACATTCTCCAGGATAGATCACATCTTGGGTCACAAATCAAGCCTCAGTAAATTTAAGAAAATTGAAATCATATCAAGCATCTTTTCTGACCACAACGCTATGAGATTAGAAATGAATCACAGGGAAAAAAACGTAAAAAAGACAAACACATGGAGGCTAAACAATACGTTACTAAATAACCAAGAGATCACTGAAGAAATCAAACAGGAAATAAAAAAATACCTAGAGACAAATGACAATGAAAACACGACGACCCAAAACCTATGGGATGCAGCAAAAGCGGTTCTAAGAGGGAAGTTTATAGCTATACAAGCCTACCTAAAGAAACAAGAAAAATCTCAAGTAAACAATCTAACTTTACACCTAAAGAAACTAGAGAAAGAAGAACAAACAAAACCCAAAGTTAGCAGAAGGAAAGAAATCATAAAGATCAGAGCAGAAATAAATGAAATAGAAACAAAGAAAACAATAGCAAAGATCAATAAAACTAAAAGTTGGTTCTTTGAGAAGATAAACAAAATTGATAAGCCATTAGCCAGACTCATCAAGAAAAAGAGGGAGAGGACTCAAATCAATAAAATCAGAAATGAAAAAGGAGAAGTTACAACAGACACCGCAGAAATACAAAACATCCTAAGAGACTACTACAAGCAACTTTATGCCAATAAAATGGACAACCTGGAAGAAATGGACAAATTCTTAGAAAGGTATAACCTTCCAAGACTGAATCAGGAAGAAACAGAAAATATCAACAGACCAATCACAAGTAATGAAATTGAAACTGTGGTTAAAAATCTTCCAACAAACAAAAGTCCAGGACCAGATGGCTTCACAGGTGAATTCTATCAAACATTTAGAGAAGAGCTAACACCCATCCTTCTCAAACTCTTCCAAAAAATTGCAGAGGAAGGAACTCTCCCAAACTCATTCTATGAGGCCACAATCACCCTGATACCAAAACCAGACAAAGACACTACAAAAAAAGAAAATTACAGACCAATATCACTGATGAATATAGATGCAAAAATCCTCAACAAAATACTAGCAAACAGAATCCAACAACACATTAAAAGGATCATACACCACGATCAAGTGGGATTTATCCCAGGGATGCAAGGATTCTTCAATATACGCAAATCAATCAATGTGATACACCATATTAACAAATTGAAGAAGAAAAACCATATGATCATCTCAATAGATGCAGAAAAAGCTTTTGACAAAATTCAACACCCATTTATGATAAAAACTCTCCAGAAAGTGGGCATAGAGGGAACCTACCTCAACATAATAAAGGCCATATATGACAAACCCACAGCAAACATCATTCTCAATGGTGAAAAACTGAAAGCATTTCCTCTAAGATCAGGAACGAGACAAGGATGTCCACTCTCACCACTATTATTCAACATAGTTCTGGAAGTCCTAGCCACGGCAATCAGAGAAGAAAAAGAAATAAAAGGAATACAAATTGGAAAAGAAGAAGTAAAACTGTCACTGTTTGCGGATGACATGATACTATACATAGAGAATCCTAAAACTGCCACCAGAAAACTGCTAGAGCTAATTAATGAATATGGTAAAGTTGCAGGTTACAAAATGAATGCACAGAAATCTCTTGCATTCCTATACACTAATGATGAAAAATCTGAAAGAGAAATTATGGAAACACTCCCATTTACCATTGCAACGAAAAGAATAAAATACCTAGGAATAAACCTACCTAGGGAGACAAAAGACCTGTATGCAGAAAACTATAAGACACTGATGAAAGAAATTAAAGATGATACCAACAGATGGAGAGATATACCATGTTCTTGGATTGGAAGAATCAACATTGTGAAAATGAGTATACTACCCAAAGCAATCTACAGATTCAATGCAATCCCTATCAAATTACCAATGGCATTTTTTACGGAGCTAGAACAAATCATCTTAAAATTTGTATGGAGACACAAAAGACCCCGAATAGCCAAAGCAGTCTTGAGGCAAAAAAATGGAGCTGGAGGAATCAGACTCCCTGACTTCAGACTATACTACAAAGCTACAGTAATCAAGACAATATGGTACTGGCACAAAAACAGAAACATAGATCAATGGAACAAGATAGAAAGCCCAGAGATTAACCCACGCACCTATGGTCAACTAATCTATGACAAAGGAGGCAAAGATATACAATGGAGAAAAGACAGTCTCTTCAATAAGTGGTGCTGGGAAAACTGGACAGCCACATGTAAAAGAATGAAATTAGAATACTCCCTAACACCATACACAAAAATAAACTCAAAATGGATTAGAGACCTAAATATAAGACTAGACACTATAAAACTCTTAGAGGAAAACATAGGAAGAACACTCTTTGACATAAATCACAGCAAGATCTTTTTCGATCCACCTCCTAGAGTAATGGAAATAAAAACAAAAATAAACAAGTGGGACCTAATGAAACTTCAAAGCTTTTGCACAGCAAAGGAAACCATAAACAAGACGAAAAGACAACCCTCAGAATGGGAGAAAATATTTGCAAATGAATCAACGGACAAAGGATTAATCTCCAAAATATATAAACAGCTCATTCAGCTCAATATCAAAGAAACAAACACCCCAATCCAAAAATGGGCAGAAGACCTAAATAGACATTTCTCCAAAGAAGACATACAGACGGCCACGAAGCACATGAAAAGATGCTCAACATCACTAATTATTAGAGAAATGCAAATCAAAACTACAATGAGGTATCACCTCACTCCTGTTAGAATGGGCATCATCAGAAAATCTACAAACAACAAATGCTGGAGAGGGTGTGGAGAAAAGGGAACCCTCTTGCACTGTTGGTGGGAATGTAAATTGATACAGCCACTATGGAGAACAATATGGAGGTTCCTTAAAAAACTAAAAATAGAATTACCATATGACCCAGCAATCCCACTACTGGGCATATACCCAGAGAAAACCGTAATTCAAAAAGACACGTGCACCCGAATGTTCATTGCAGCACTATTTACAATAGCCAGGTCATGGAAGCAACCTAAATGCCCATCAACAGACGAATGGATAAAGAAGTTGTGGTACATATATACGATGGAATATTATTCAGCCATAAAAAGGAACGAAATTGAGTCATTTGCTGAGAAGTGGATGGATCTAGAGACTGTCATACAGAGTGAAGTAAGTCAGAAAGAGAAAAACAAATATCGTATGTTAATGCATGTATGTGGAACGTAGAAAAATGGTACAGATGAGCCAGTTTGCAGGGCAGAAGTTGAGACACAGATGTAGAGAATGGAGATATGGACACCAAGGGGGGAAAACTGCGATGAGGTGGGGATGGTGATGTGCTGAATTGGGCGATTGGGATTGACATGTATACACTGATGTGTATAAAACTGATGCCTAATAAGAACCTGCAGTATAAAAAAACAAACAAAACAACTAATACTAAACTTTAATTGGGTTATTTGTATGGAAATATGTTAATATAAATGTTTCAGACATTACATGAAATTTCTAAAAATCATATATTTGTATTTGTATGGAAATATGTATGGAAATATGTTAATATAAATTTTTCAGACATTACATGAAATTTCTAAAAATCTTGTATTTGTATGGAAATATGTATGAAAATATGTTAATATAAATGTTTCAGACATTACATGAAATTTCTAAAAATCTTATATTTGTATTTGTATGGAAATATGTATGGAAATATGTTAATATAAATGTTTCAGACATTACATGAAATTTCTAAAAATCTTATATTTGTATTTGTATGGAAATATGTATGGAAATATGTTAATATAAATGTTTCAGAAAAAAAAAAAAAAAATTTATGGAACTTGAGCTCAGGGTCAAGTTACAGAACATTTTCCCCAGGAGACCCTCATGAGCTCTTCTTCGAATCTTAAATCCCAACTCAAGAGTAACCATTCTCCTGCCTTCTAACAGCATTGGTTAATTTTGCCTATTTTGGCATATTATATAAATGGTGAAACATAGATTTTGTGTCTTCATTTCTAGCTTCTTTCACTCAAGGTTGTGTCGGTGACATTCATCCAGGTGTTGTGTACACTTGTGTTCATCGTCATCGCAGTAGGCTGTTCTATTTTGTGAATATGGCGTAATTTATGTGTCTCTTCTGACGGGCATGTATGTAATTTCTAGCTTATGGTTATGAATTGTGTCGTTCTGAACATTCTAGTACATGTCTCAGGTGAAGAGATGGATGTGTATCCATTGGACACAGGCCAAGGGATGGTGTTGCGTCAGTATGAATGTAGTGCGGGCGGTTCAGGTGCTCCACGAACTAACCAATGTTTGGTTGTGTCCTATCTTTTTCATTTAAGTCATTCTGGTCCGGCTATAGTGGTATCTCATTATGGAGGCTTTACTTGCGTTTTTTTGGCACATGAAGTTAATCACCTTTTCATATTTGTTGGACTGGCTCTTTTAACATCTTTCTCTGAGAAGTGTCAGTTTAAGCTTATGGCCAGTTTTTTCACCTGTGTGTTGTCTCTTGCTTTTTGAGAGCTTTCTTTACATGTTCTGTGAGCAAATCTTTAATAAAACGATGGTCATCTTTTCTCACTCTGGATAGTGGTGTCTTTTGATGAATAGAATTTCTCAAATTTAATGACCCAGCCTATTGCTTTTTCTTTTACTGTTAATACCTTTGATGTTTGCAAAACCCTTGACTACTCAGAGGTCATGAAGATGTCCCCTGGTGTGTGACTCTAGAAGATTTCTTTTTACTTTTAGATCCGCAGTCTCTCTGGAATCGTAAACGGTCTGTAGCTGCATCTGTTCTTGAACCAGTCAGTCACATTCACGTTTTAAATACTTCATCACCATAATGGTCTTGATAGCTGGTAGTATAAGGCCTCGAGCTCTGCTCTTCTTCAGAATTGCTCTTTATATACTTAGCCTTCCGTATTTCCCTGTAAATTTTAGAATTGACCTGGCAATTTGTGCCAGCAAAGAAATTCTGTTGGTGTTGGGTTAAGATTGGATTAAACCTATTGATTTGGAGAGAATTGCTAGGTTCACAGTATTGTGTCATTCTGTACATGAACATGGTGTATATCTGCATTTCTTTAGGTCTTCTTTTTTTTTTTAAATTAATTAATTAATTTATTTTTGGCTGTGTTGGGTCTTCGTTGCTGCGCGTGGGCTTTCTCTAGTTGTGGCGAGCGGGGGCTACTCTTCGTTGCGGTGCGCGGGCTTCTCATTGTGGTGGCTTCTCTTGTTGTGGAACATGGGCTCTAGGCACGTGGGCTTCAGTAGTTGTGGCACGCGGGCTCAGTATTTGTGGCTCACAGGCTCTAGAGCGCAGGGTCAGTAGTTGTGGCGCACGGGCTTAGTTTCTCCGCGGCATGTGGGATCTTCCCGGACCAGGGCTCGAACTGGTGTCCCCTGCATTGGCAGGTGGACTCTTAACCACTGTGGCACCAGGGAAGCCCTCTTTAGGTCTGCTTTAATTTCACTTAGTAACATTCTAACAAGTCATTCCTTAAATTCTCTCATAGAGATTTCACATTATGCTGAGGTACATGGCACCTTTAAATTTTTTTCCATTTTTCTGTTGCTAGTATTTAAGAATACAATTGACTTTTCTGTTTATTGGCTTTGTATCCAATGTGAATACTTGCTAAATAATATGGCATTTGAATTTAATGAGACAGAAAGGACTGGGAAAGTTTGTTAGAAATAAATATAGAGATACACAAACACATACCAGTCATTAGATTATCGTGAAGAATTATTCTACTTACAACCAGGCATCTAAAGGAAAATGTTTTTCCTGGGATTTAATTTTAGGATAATACTTGTATAACTTATCTTCAGGAAATACTGTTTTCCCACTTATACTGGTATCTGGAGCTGAGGATTTGTGAATCAAATCTTTGTGTGCAAAGATTTCTTCCTCCTTAGGTTAAGAAGTACACATGCTCTAGACTTAAAAGGGAAGATCTCAAAATACAGTACTTGTTGGGAAGGTAACTGGCTATATATAGTCCTACTCAGAAGTATTGAATGAAATCACCTTGCTTGTATAGCTTGGGAAAATCAAGTTTCATCTGTAACTATAAGGAAATTCAGCTAAATAGTGAAATATCTGGGAAATTTACGTAGAAAAAATGCTCATACTGCAAACCAGAACTGCTTTGATCATATGGTACTTATATAGGAATTTGGAATATTTTCACTCAAATAACATTTAATAAAGAACTAAGACTCAGTATTCTGGGAAGAGTTTGAAAGCTGTAACCTAATATCTTTACATAGGGCAAGAGAATTTGAGTTCTAATGCATGCTAAGAGAAGGTAATTCATATAGAATTGCACTTAAAATTACATTGTTTCCCCTGACTGCTCCTCTTGGCTATTCTTGAATCCAATTTCCTCTGTACCTTGAAAGAATGTATTAGAGTCATAGTTGAAACGTATGGCAGTAAATGAATTCAAGTGATAGGCTTGTTAGGTTAGGAACTCTATTTAGAAACATCTTTTATATTCTTTCAGGTATCACACTTTACAGTAGTCAGTGACTTTAGTATAGAAGCCAACCTTCCCATCCATCTTTAATAAAATTCTATTTCACTGCACAAATATATTAAGTCCTACCATGTACCAAGCGCTATGTCATTGATAGGATATAAAGGTAAATAGACCAGTGACTGCCATAAGATTCTCACCCACACCTCTAACAAAATAAACTGTAACTATCTGAATCTGAAAGCAGGGTTAATTCAGGGTAAAATATACTCTATTCCACATGCAACATTTTTTTCTTTGTAGTGTAGGAATTGGCCTTTCATAGTTTCCTGTAGTCCATGAGATCTCTAGAAATATTGGATCTCTGCACAGAGTGTGTGCTTTATCACTTGTGAAACCAGTGAATGGAAACAAATACAGTTCTAATGCCTGTGTGATTTTTAAAGGGATATCCATGGAGAATGACAAAGTAGACCAGCGATGGGGGGGCGAAAACCTCACCTTTACCTCACCTAACCTGCCCTGTCGCATTTCCACACAGTCGGAGCTTTACCTGGGAAATTGCCCTCAGCACCACAGTGATCAATTTCTTCCACATGTATGGGCTTTTGCTACAATGGATGGATGCTTTATATAGAGAGATTATCCTTAGTGTATCCTAACAAGTCTGAAAATTTTATCTTGATTTAGATTTGACTACAGAGTATTTCTGACATACTGGTAAAATATATACAATATACATGTAACACGTGTACCTAGGTGTATACATGTATTTTTCCATGCAAAGAGAATTATAATTAAGTAATTTATTTGTAAGCAATAAATCATGACCTGTAACACCTCTGTATCAAGAACCCAACTAAATGCTGAGATATTCAGGAATCAGAAAGATGGTATCCCTATGCCTGGAGAGCTATCAAAGGTAGCGTTCTAGAAAAATAATGGAGTACAGCATACAACATATCGGGTAGGCACAAGGTATTCCAACATTATACTAATCAAGCAGTTTTATTGAAGTGCCTGAATCATGATTTTTAAAAGCATAGATAAAGTTACTTTCCTTTAGCTCCTCTCTCTCTGACTTAATCCCCTTCTGATATCGGTGAAGAATTAACCTCAGATACCTTAGCATCCTATGTGTCCTGGCCACACGTGATTAAAATGTGAAAACGGGAATTTGTGATAGTGAATATAGTTACCGAGTCAGCTCAGAGTCGGGAAGGGAGGTGATGACGTAAACCACACGCTGCGTTCCACAGTGCCTTCACACAGCACGGGACATAATAACTCAGACACATTGAATTTGGGTCTTTTAAAGGTTTTGCTCAATAGAGATTATAGATATTTATAGATACAGATATTTGAAGGAATTCACACATTGATTACCTGTTTTCCTGTTGATAAAATTTCCTTCTCCATTGTTTTTTAATAAATCAAGGTAAAACAAAACTAAATAAGCTCATGTTTTACGTAGCTAATATTTACATTTCTATTCATCTTTCTAAAGTGCAGGTAAAACTGGCGTTATTATTGCTGCCGTACTGAAATAGTTACCATTTGTGGAGATACTTATAGAAGCATTCAGGGTTTTCTGTGTGTCAAACGGAGAAGATACACATGCAGGAAAGTTGGAAAACATAGTGTGTAGTACACTGCACACCTTGGGAGGGATCAAGCTCCTCTTGCACCCCCATTCCTGGCAACTGTGGATAACCAAAAAATTATTATCTCCCTTTCACACTCCCTGGTGTTTGTTTTATGTTTGAACTATCCAATCTGGGGTTATCTATTTGAATCTTCCAAGCAAAGAACGTCCAGGGACAACGGGGTTGTGAGCGATGAGGGGAGAGAAGAGGTTAGGCGAGACATGACGGCGCATGCTTGGTCCACGATCATCCAGCGTGAATTACTCATTACTGTGTCCATCTCGTGACTCATCATCTTTGATAGTCTATCATCTGCATTCAGCTGAATTTGAAGACTTCGAGCTATAATGTAGTTTAAGCTTTAGAGCCTGTCAAGGGTCTATAATGTCATTTTCTTGCTTATAATATTTTCCTTATGAATAATTTGTGTTCATGGTTTTTCGGCAAAATTGAAATTCTTTCTGTGACTATACACTCTCCATGACAGTGTTTTTGGTTACTTTAACATTTTCAATATAAGTCTCAGACTGAGTTATTAATAGTCCGACTTGTTAAGTCTTTGCATCACTAGATATGAAAAATATATAAAATGTACAAGCCATGTACTTGGAGCCCTAGTCAAGAGACAAACAGAAGCTCCAATCCAAGAAGCATGTGAACTAGAGCAGATGCTCTGAATTTTGGTTCTAGATGTAAGAGTGTAACCCTAAGGAACTCGCATTACATCTCTGAACTTTACCTACAAATGGGGACTATTGAGGCTGGAGGTCATCTATAAGTAAAGCTCTCTCTTGTCTACCCCAGTTATCACAGATGAAAAGAGACATAGGTAGGGTCCCGTGGATTGAGATAACCCACCTTTAATACCGTCCCCTTTGACCCTTATAACCGGGATGTGGCTTGGGTCGGCAGCCATGACAGGCCTCTGCTCACCCCACCTCTGACACAGCTGGACACCCACAGGGCTCTCCACACGCGGCAGGACCCTTTGGCCGTGCAGTAAAGGGAACAGCAGAGCATCCAGTCCCCATAGGCAGGCAGATCCTAAAGCGAGGGGAAAGGGGTGTGGAGGGCGCACCCAGTTCCTATGTCCAAGTGTCCCTTTTTCTCCCGTGGGGAACAGGGAGGAAGGGATGGAGTGAGGTGGGATTAACTAGCTCCCTTCATGTGGGAACTGAGCTACATGAGGCTGAAGGCCTCTTCAAGGACCCGAAGACTTTGTGGTTAGGAGAGGAAAAGATGCTATTTTAATTAACACGTCAAATAAAAATGCTCACATTTCACATAAAAATGTGCTCTTGGTTAAGACTCGTGAGTTATGAATTATTATACTTCTAGTAATTCCTGATGTAACAGGCATACTTAAAATGTATTGCCTCTTTTTGGAATTCGTATTTTTCTAGGAATAAACAGAAGGGTGAATCTTTGCTTATAAATTATATAAATGTTTATATACTCCATAAATTCTGTTAGAGCCCTCCAACAAGACATAGTAATAGAGAGTGTTGTCTTCAAGCCTGTAAGTGCAAAATATCTTACCACCGAAAAATGTAATGGATGCCATAGGACAATGATAAACACAAAAACTAACAGCAGTCATTTCATTCTGGGCTTTGAAATATGTATCACCTTTTCCCATACTACTTCAGAAAATTCAAAGGAAATAAAGGAGTACCTGAATGGATTTGATTTAAAACAAGTGTGGCTTATGCGATGTGAGATCAGGGGTTTGAAAAGGAGGTTCCCTCTTCCCTTCAAATATCTACAGTCCTCAGAACAAAACTTCTGCCACTGGTTTTCCAGTGGTTAGCTGCTTATTTTCTTAGAACTATTAAATACTAAAGGCATGAAGTAAAGGTATAGAAAATACCTATATAAGTAAAGAGCAAATAGAAAATTAAAATGCATGATCAACGGATGAAAATTTTTAAAAGTCTAGAATTGGAACTGTAGTTGGGAGTAACTGTATGAGGCATAGAGCCCTTCACACTTTTATCACCAGAGCATACGCTTGCTTCTGAGTTTCACGGTCATCCACTCACAAAGAGAAACATGCCCGTTCGCCTCATCACCCCAGCAGTGTTGGACCATGCTTTAACAGTCCCTGCAGACAACCCTCTCGGAGCCCCCCAGTACCCTCCTGCCGTCTCCCTGGTTTTCTACAGCCCTTCCGTGAAAACCTGTTGAGGAAGCATCTCTAGTTGTTGTCTTCACTTCCTTAGTTCCCATTCTCCCCTCCGTCCACCCCACTGGCCTTGGCTGGAACTGCTCTCGCTGATCCCTGTGTGTCAGCTCCTATGGCTGAACCCCTGACCTCCTGGTCTTGCTGCTCTCAGAATCAGCCTAATCCCTCCCAAGACACCCTCCTCTGAAGCACACCTCTCCTTGTGTTCTTCCTTCCTCCGCGTGGGCTGCTCCTCCTGTGCTCTAGCTTCCAGTGAGCCTCAGAGCTCAGTTCCCTGCACCCTGCTCTGTCTCACTCCCTCCTGATGGCCTTGTCCAATCCCGGCACGCCAGAGACCTTCTGTCTTCAGAGGACTGCAGATGTCATCCGGGGCCCTTCACCCCGTATAACAGCAAATCCACTGAGCCCTGAAGCCTAAATGCAGACAGACAGCTTCTCTTTCTCCGTAGCTGTGCTCTGAATCCAAACCGTTTGGACCCTTGGAGAAGCCTCCACTGCTCCCTCCACCACGGCCCCTCCCTGGTGTTGGCCACCAGCTTACCGTCCAAGCTCCTTACTGTGGTCTTGAAGTCACTACAGGATCTTGTCCCTGGTAACTTTTCTGTTCTCACCACTCTGCTTTTCAGAGGGTTCAGGCTCATGTCAGACTTAGTTGCTCTGCGTTAGAGCCTCGCATTGCAGTGCTCTGGGCCAGCTCTTCTCCTGCTGCTTCTCACGGCAGAAGCTCTCGGCTTAAACGTCACCTCCCTGGGCGCTCTTCGCGAAGTCCCATCGGAATCGCTGGCTGCCCCTGTCTCTGTCGCCTTACCCCGTTCCCCGTTCTTAGTGGCTTCATTCATTCTCTGAAATGACCCCTTCCTTTGAGTTGTTGCCTTGTTTGCTGTCAGCATCCTCACCTGAACCTGTCCTTCGCCAAGACAGCCGTGTTGTTCTCCCCTCTGCCACCGGTGAGCGTGCCTGGTGCTGAGCGGGGCTCAGTAACATTTGTTGTGTGAAGGAATGGCAGGGCATTTGTTATCCACAGGGAGAAACACGGTTCTTTTGGAAACCTAATTTTTCTGAGCTAAGCTGAAAATAAAGTGCACAGGTGGGAATTAATCTATTGAATGATGTTTCTAACAACATCCCCGGAGCAGATGCCGTGAACACTTCACAAGGTGCTGCTTTTACCTTCTCAGTGAAGGCAGGGAGCACGTGCTCCAGTGCAGCCTCGTACAGGTCAGTGAAGGCTGGGAGCACGTGCTCCAGTGCAGCCTCGTACAGGTCAGTGAAGGCTGGGAGCACGTGCTCCAGTGCAGCCTCGTACAGGTCAGTGAAGGCAGGGAGCACGTGCTCCAGTGCAGCCTCGTACAGGGCAGTGAAGGCTGGGAGCATGTGCTCCAGTGCAGCTTCGTACAGGTCAGTGAAGGCTGGGAGCACGTGCTCCAGTGCAGCCTCGTACAGGTCAGTGAAGGCTGGGAGCACGTGCTCCAGTGCAGCCTCGTACAGGGCAGTGAAGGCAGGGAGCACGTGCTCCAGTGCAGCCTCGTACAGGGCAGTGAAGGCTGGGAGCACGTGCTCCAGTGCAGCCTCGTACAGGTCAGTGAAGGCTGGGAGCACGTGCTCCAGTGCAGCTTTGTGCAGAAAACCTACAGGAGACCAGGCAGTGGAGTCTGAGCTCTCTGGTGTCTGATAGCTCTGCCTGAGGCAGGGATAACACCTACAGGGGCTGTAGGAACTAGTGGAAGGTGTGTCTTGAAACAGTTCCCCATAAGTATGATTTCTCCAAACTGCTTTTGATATGAGTTGGGCAGCTTGTCATAACATCGTATAGGACTTACTCCCTGGCCCAGATCAAGGTCTGGGGCACAGGGACCACGAATCCTGTAGCTCTACAATGCGCATACTCGCCCTCCCTTTCAAGATTGCAGGGCAGGGAGGGTGCGTCTCTAAACGGCACACTCCTAAATGGCAGAGATGTGGGAAAATGCGGTATTTTTGGATTTATAAGAAATACATATTTGGTCATTCATATAACCAAAATATACTTCTCATATGTATTTGGTCTTCTTTCAGGGTTCTTGGTTTCTGGCTCACAGCAACCAAAACACTTGGCATTTCCTAAGTGATGAGAGCAACAAAGTTGTCTTTGTTATGTTAATGAGGTGACTTGTGGACCCCAGCAAAGGTTGGGTTGGTTACCATGGGAACCAACCATGTGATTACAGGGTTGAAACTTTCAGTCCTATCCCTGACGTCTGGGGAAGTGGGGAGAGGGGCTAGAGGTTAGATCAATCACCAATGGCCAGTGATTTAACTAATCATGCCTATGTGTTGAAGTCTCCATAAAACCCCCAAAGGATGGTTTGGGGAGCTTCTGGGTTTGTGAACAGGTGGAGGTTCGGAGAGAGTGGTGCACCTGGAGAGGGCCTCAAAGCTCTGTGCCCTTTCCCCATACCTTGTCCTATGCATCTCTTCCATCTGGCTGTTTGAGTTATATCCTTACATGATAAACCACTGATCTTGCAAGGAAAATGTTTCTCTGAGTTCTGTGAGCCACTCTAGCAAATTAATTGAACCTCTGATTTATAACCAGTGGGTCAGACATACAGGAGACAACCGGGACTTGCAACTGGCATCTGAAGCAGAGGGTAGGCTTGTAAGACTGAGCCTGTGTAATCTGATGCTGTCTCTGTGTAGATAGTGTCAGAATTGAGTTAAGGTGTAGGAAACCCGGCTGTTGTTTGGAGAATCACTCAGTGGTGTGTGAAACCCACAACCCCAACATACACTCACACATTTGAATTAGGTCACGGACCCTTACAGAAAGCTGTGTAGATGCCAAACCAAGAGACCCGCTTCAGCCACTCAGTACATCACAACACACCTAACAGACCAACACGGTCCCTGAGAGCACAGCTCTTCTCTTGCCAGAATCCAAACTCGGATCTATTTGTTTTCAAGATTGGTCACACGCACACACCCACACACCCGTTAGCCAGTCTGGTTTAAGTGAACTTCTGTCTTCCTAATGTTAGGGACCTACAAAGGTAGATTCCAGCTCTGATGGACTGCAAGCCCTAGAAGGTCACCCGACAACCACTACTGATACATTCCTTTCTCTCATCTCTTAATCACCCTGCTCCCCACACTGGGGGCCAATCCGATTGGTACTGTCTTATATTTTTCTATATCCGTAATGCTGAGAATAAGTCCTTAAATATAGTAAGAGAAGCTGAATGAATGAAGGTCTGGAGGAATAAACATTCAAGTAAATGAAAAGCCAATGATTAGATGTAGGAAATTGAATTATGAAATGAATGCTTTTCCACCGGAGCCCATCAGAAAATTCTGAAATAGCAAACGCCAATTCTTAAAATCCATCATCTAAGTGACCTGGCAGAGTATTACCTAGTTAAGGCACCAAGGAACACATTTTCCCTCTTTTCCCATAGCCTTTTCATTTGCAAAATGGGTTTGGAATAATGCTTGTTAACTAGGCAATTCGGGGAAGGGTGTGATGAATAGAGTAGGGATAACTGAAGCATAAACATCTTGCCAACACAGCGTCTGGCTTCCCGCCAGAGGGAACGCTGGGAGAATTGAAAATGAACACAAAGCAGTTACTGAATGACCTGAGACACAACACATTCAGTTCCCAGCTAGACTCTTTTTTTTTTTTTTTTAGGTAAAAGGCAGAATAAATTATGTGATCTCAGAATGACATTAACCATTCTAATTTAGCTGAGCATCCTCCGTGGGTTGAAACAGCATGAAATGAGGAAAGGAATAAATGAAAATAAAAGACAAAAGCAGAGTTACCTTTAGCAAGTTTTCCTCTAAAATACCAGTATAATTTATTCCACGGTAATGTATTGACCACCCCAGTGATTGCATCCACATTTTACAGAACATTGCCCAGGTGTGTGGACAGAAGAGGGTAAAACTTAGGCTGTGTTTTTCAGAAATTGGCATGTGGCAGTTGATTTTCTTTACTGCAAAATGGGTTGCTGCTTTCTTTGAGATGGAAGTTTACGGCTCAGTCACCTGTAAAATAATCATAAGCTTCACACTTCACATCAACAACACATGCTTAATCTCTATGCTATCTACATTGCACCAAATGTCTTAGATATTGAAGAGTAGGCTTTGGGAGCAGTAACGTAAAAGACAGTTTTGCCCACATGAAAATGACTGACCTTTATATGGAAAGGATGCAAAGTTAAGAGGCAAAGGATAAAGTGAGAAAATATTTGCTTTATAAAATATGAATCTGAAGATTAATTCTTCTGATATGTAAAGAGTTTCTACAAATCAATAATCATCTATGAGACTAAGAAAAAATCAGGCACTCCAGCAAGGGAGTTATAAATGGTTAAACATAATAAAGGACATTCAGCCTCGCTAGTAATCTAGGGAAATACAACCTAAAAGAATGGTGAGACATGTTTTTTGACTACTTCAGAGAAAGGAGTCATGTTCATATCAACTGAAAGTCATGTTTTTCAAATACCACTAGGAGGAGTTTAAATTGGTGCAGGTATTTTGGAAGGTAATTTGTTATTGAATGCTAAAGTATTTGTCTCCTATTATTCATTAATTTAGTTCCTTGGTATTCTGGAAAAATAGTTGTCCATTTGCATTGAAGGCAAATATAAGGATGCTCAGTGAAGCATCATTTGTTATAAAAAAAATTTGGAACATTCTAAATGTCTATTAATAGGAGAATTAAATAAGCCTTAATATATACATATCATGAAATACTATACATTAGTGTAAAGAAAATATATATTTATATGGATTAAATAGAAAAATTTATGTTCAATAAGAAAATTTGTTTAAAAATGCAAAGCAATCATTTACATTTTAAAGATCTATGTAAAGCATTATACATGCATTTTAAAGAATGCTAGAAAACAATGAGCTCTGGAGGAAGCAGCATTGGAATAAGGGGAGTAAAATAAGTTTGATAATGTGTTTTTCTTTTATGTTTTACAATACAAATGCAACCCTACATTGCTTGAATCATTTAAATTAATATGTAAATAATTACATGGTCAGGGACTTCCCTGGTGGCGCAGTGGTTAAGAATCTGCCTGCCAATGCAGGGGACACGGGTTCAAGTCCTGTCCCAGAAGATCCCACATGCTGCGGAGCAACTAAGCCCATGCGCCACAACTACTGAGCCCACGTGCCATAACTACTGAAGCCCGCCTGCCTAGAGCCTGTGCTCTGCAACAAGAGGAGCCTCCGTCCGCAATGAGAAGCCCGCGCACCGCAATGAAGAGTAGCCCCCGCTTGCTGCAACTAGAGAAAGCCTGCGTGCAGCAACGAAGACCCAACGAAGCCCCCCTGCTCAAAAAAAATTACATGGTCAAAGATTCAGAAGAGGATATTAGCTGAGAAGGAAATACAAATGATTTACAGGTTAAATAATGGTTAACCTCTTGCTAATGTTCAGGTAATAAAAAATAAACATAGTTTTAATGAGTTTACAGATGAAATAGTATCTATTTTCAAACTTTGTTTTAGTTAATTTTAATTTATACACACATGCACATCTATAAGTTACGTAAATTTTGGAATATATTTCAAGACACATACACACAAGGTGCTGAAAAATTGACACGGATTTTCTAGAGGGTCATCTGGCAGTGCCTGTGAAAATATAAATTTCCCTTAGGTATCAACCCGTGAATTACAACTCTAAGAATTTATTTTACAAAAATACTTGCAAACATGCAAAGATATGTACATGAATGTTCTCTACAGTGTTGGGTGCACAGTTGGGGAATAAAGAGGCATCCACAAGGGAAAGATTATTCTGTCTCCAAGCAACGGATCACCACTGAGCCAATAAGAAAATTGAGGATTTATAAACACAGACTAATAATCAGTTTATGAAATTTATTTTTAGCGCAGTGGTTAAGAGAGATGTATATGACAGATTTTTCCTGACCTTCTGGAAAAGTCTTTAACCAAGATTCAAATTGTGAAAAAATGAGTATAGTCTTACATTTTGATAGAGCTGTTTATAAAGTATATGTTGTTTGGAAGGATAACAACTGTTAAAAGTCAATGTATCTGGGGATTATGCTTATCGTTGAGTGAAGAGACTTCACTGATCTGGCCGTGGGCGACAGGGACATGAAAGACATGCAGTCTTAAATCCAGAGTGGAGTTGGGGGCATGTGACCTGAGAATTGTGGGTTTCCTGCAGTGACATCAACAGCGATAAAGGGCATGAAAAGATTCGGTCTAAGAGTCTGCAGGCAGAAAGTGGTGCTGATGCAGTGAGTTTTGGGGATTAGGTCAGGGGAGATGGGCCAGTGGTCTGACTTTCAATTCCGAATGGAAGCCTGGACTCTGGGGTGTGTCAACCCTGTTAAACCTAGAGCGGCTTTTTCCTAGTTCTTGGTGGAGGAAGGCTCATTGTTCCTTTGTCTATATCAGCAACTAGTATTAGTAATAACTGTGTGAGGTAAATGTAGTACATGCTCCAGGTTTCTGTAAAGATTAATCAAGTTAATGTATATAAAGGACTTTCTGTGGGTCTCGGGTACCTAAATATCTCCTTAGAGGTATCTCACCAGCCTTACGTTCTCTTGGACACTTGAGAACATACGTATTCTATTCTGCCATCTTCAGAAGGCCATTGGTATCCTTTGATTAGTTATTTAAACTACAGCCCAGGAAGATGCACAGGTAAACCACTCCTGAATAAGAACCTTGAAAAGATAGGAATGGAGGGAACTTGGGGAGTTGTCCAATTGATTAGAAGAAATGTCCAGTCCAGGCTCTAAGGCTACCTACTCTCTGTGGTGTTAGGAGATTGATATATACATTCAAGTTTTGGAGCTTTTAACTACATGGTCTTGGTTCTCAAGCTAGCTAGTTATTAATTTGTTCATTATTTCACTCTTTCATCCATTGGCAATATAGAAGACTAACCAGCTATCCTGTCCATCCCACTATTCGATAAAAAAAAAAGATAGCAACAAAGAGAATTTTAAAAGAATGAAATCAAAATGGTTGCAATAATTTACTAGAAAAAAGTCATTGGTAAAATGAAAATTTAACAGCAATCTACAAATGTATTGATCCACTCAGTTGAAGAGGTTGGCTGACTCCACAACTGCAGTGTTTCCAAATCTCCATGCAGGCATATGCCAGTGGGAGCAGCATAACATTGCCACATGTTACGTGAGAGCAAGTTTTTACAGCAGAATTTAGAATTAGAGTCTTCCCAAATAATGCTGGTACCATGGAACTTTTAATTCATCAACACCAAATTGGAGGAACTGCTTAAAGCTTAAGCAATCCATTACCAGTAGGTAAACATTCCTAATATGAAAGAAACAAAATCCTTCTGCACTTGGAGACATAACAGGAGCAAAGAATCTTCACCTTGGATAAGTTTGCAGCCATCGGGTGCCAGGGGGGCGGGGATCCCTTTGGCTTAATGGTGCCAAGGGCCATCCTTACAAAATAGCTTTAAGAAGAACTATTTCCATATAGCTCCTGCAAGTTTATTTGCCCGAGTCCTTTCCACATACTGACTTGGTGTCAGGAGATGGAAAGCAGAGACTGCATGGATTTTTCAGTGGCTTGTGTCCTCCCCAGAACTAAAGGGCTCATTCAGAGCCTGGAAGAGCACTCATTAGCAAGTGCTGCCCTGGCATAGAATGGCACCCAGAAGAAACCTGTAACACGTTCACGTCACACACATGCACACGCAATTTAAGCAAGTCCGTCAAATGAAATTAACCCCTCTGTTTACTAAAGAACCACACCAACTGAGCAACGTAAAGTGAAATACATGTGTGATCTTTGCATTCCATTGAAAGAATAGAATGTCAGTCCTCAGGGCTCAGCCAGCCTTTTTCAACAGTTCCCTTTTAAAATGTATTCATCAGAAAGGTTGTTTATAGGTAATTGCAGATGATGTTCAAAAACTGTGGCTAAAGGTTTGAATTAGGAATAATGGCTTTTACTCATTTAGGCTTAAGTGGGCATGCAGTCGGGAAGTGAAGTCTTGATATGTAATAGCTTCCGTGTCTTCATAAACATTCATCTGTGGAATAACGTAATCCTTATTTAGCAGGACGCTCACGAATTGAATTTTTAAAATGTCTTCTTGTTTTTCAAAAGTATTACTATGTGATTTGGGGGAGATTTGTCTCACGACTATGGCTACAGATAATTCTAAAATTCCTCTCCGTTTTTATCATTTTAATTACATTTCCAGATATGAGAGAAACATGAGGTGGTGATGTAGTTTTGATGTAGCTTGTAAATATTTTTACAGTTTGATTTTTACTGCACCATGGGTTTCTAATTCAAATTTACCAACAATAAAAGGGTAGTTATACAAAAATTTAAGAATGGAGACTTGTTTTAAGGAAATAGGAGAGGAACCTAGTTAACAGCATCAATCCATCCGCATGTGAGCTCCATGAATGGAGATCTTGTCTTTTCTGTTTCCATAGAACCTAGAACAGTGCCTGGTACATAGTAGGCACTCACTGTCTTTTGTTAATGATGCCAAGAAACGAATGAAGAAGTGAAACATCGTGACCTTGCCAATGAGTGGCACCTAAATTCTTTTACCATTTTCTGTTTTTTTCCCCCCCTCATTTTCTATCTTTTTCTCCACTCCATCCCTCTCTTGCCTCTATTGTCCCTCTTTTCTAGTTTCCCAGATCTTCTCTAAGATCTGTTAGCAGCATCTATGATTCTGCATCTTAGCCCCGCTCACAGGCAGAGCTAGACACGGTACCCAGTGACTTGACAAGACCGTCTGCATTGGTTTCATATGTACACCCAGTTTTAGCCCAGCAAAAGCACTTCAGAGATTACTGATGAAAAATTGTGCTTATATGTTACTTTTCACCACCACCACCCTGTGGAATATGCCTGGTAGGAGTTACTTATTACTTCTGTTTTATGGATGAGGCAATGGAGGACCAGAGATAATGGTGCCTCTTGTTTCTCAAGATGGTAAATAGCACAGGTGCCCCTAGACCCCAAAGGTTCTGCATCTCAGCCTGAAAATTTGGATGAATGGCTGGAACATGGGGTTAGAAATATCACATCAACTATATTTACCAAAATAATATGCTTTGAATATGTTTAAAAATAGAACCAGGGCACATCTTCCTCTGCAAATGAGAAAAACAGCACCTCCATGAACCGAAGTGAATGATGCCGGGCATGCAACCTGTGCTGTCAAAACTGGAGAGAAAGCGCTTGTTCAATCTGAACAAAAGTCCAAAAGCTGGGGTGATAGTTTCCTCCTTTTACTAAATATTACAAGTCAGCCATTTCTTCAGTTTTAGCCTGACCAACACTAGCATGATTCTAGGAAAACTTCTGCATCACACATAACTTGGTGGGCTTAGGAGAGCTGTGATAGCATCCACCTAACCACAGGTGGCCATGCTTTTCGCTACCAGGAGGGGGAGGTGAGGCGGAATTACGGTCATGATTCTGTCCTAACAAGATAGCACCTTCGACTAAAAGTGTCTTCCTCTTTCCTCTGTCCTCCACCCTTCTGGTACTTTGCTTCTCACTTTACCTCTCCTACCTTCCTCTCTTGCACTCTTTTCCAAAGGATATTTATGTATTTCCTTTGGAAAAATTAGCCCCCTTCTGAAGTTATTAATGCATTGTTTTTGTCTGACCCCAACACCCCTCTCAGTAAGAACTCAACAAATATTTGCTGAATGATCAACTTATGATTCCCACAAAATTTGATTTTAACAGAGCAAATTATGACGAGTTATTGTGGACAAGGAATCTGAGTCATCATTTTTATCATTTAGCAAATTTCCGGAAATGTACAAGGGATCCATAAATACTGGTCAAATAAAAAAAAAAACAAGAGCTTTAAAAACGAGGTGAAAATGGCATGTGTTCAGCTGAAAACAAAAGCCATTTTCACATTTCCTTTCACTGAGTAACTTCTGAGATTTGCAAACCTGTTTGTTTTTTTCTTTTATGCCATATGAATTTACGACCTGCTTAGAATGTAGCTGCAGAAAAATAAAAACCTCAACCTCTGGAGATCATTTTTCTATCAAGTTCTAAAGGGTGCATGTCAGTTTCACAATCATTATATTAATCTCTTAAACTAAAAGCCATGGGGAAAATTAAACCTTTTTTGCTGATGGATTGAATTGCCTCTTTATGTTTTTTCAATTTTGAATACTCTGCATTAAAAAAAATAGATTATAGGAATTTTAAGTGGGAAAACTAGTAGGAAGTTCTCTTCTGGGTAGATGTTAACATGTTAGATGAAAGACTTCTTAATCGGAGACTACACACATGAGTAGTATTGAGTTATTCATTCAGCATATAGGAGGGTGTGTGTATTAGCGCACGTGTGGTTTGCGGTGCTGAAACGTAAAATATAATTTACAAGGTATGGCGTCAACCTTAGAGAATATTCTTCCAAAAAAGCATACAGTAATAAAAGTACAAAACTTATGACCAAAATATTTGGGCATTAATGCTAATTCTGCTACTAACGCAGGTGATCCTGTTGTGATAGGAAATTAACTTCTCTGGGGCTTAATGTCTTCATTTGTGATCATATGTGAAAGGGAAATAATATTCCCTCCTCAATTCCCATTCTCGGTTTTGGAGAGCAACGTGCATCCCTACATGTGAAAGCATTTTTAATCAAAACCAATGTATTGGATGATTTGGTTGATCTAACAGCTAGAGAGCAGTTGGAAGGCAATACAGAAGCAAATACTTATTCAAGGAAAATATACTGCAAATACAGGTGCTGAATCTCAGGAGTGGGGTGAATTTTATGGTAGCCAGGAGTTGTAAGCTCTGAGAAAGGTGAGCTGTGAGTTCTGGAGAAAGGCTCACATTTGAATTATGAGAAGTGACCGCTATTGCAGGAGAGGATAACAAAAGACACATAAGAGAAATTCAGGAGGAGAAAATGGAAGGGCTGCAGAAAAGGGTAAATCTGGGGAAGCAAAGCGAGGTCCACAGGTGCGAGTCGTTCTGTGAATGAAGCCCTAAGGGTATAAATCTGGCCTGAAACACGAGAGTAAGTCATCGTGGTCTCTTAAGTGGAAGCTGTATATTAGGTGGATTAAGGCAGTAACGTGGCATCATTTGGAAAAGAGAGAAACCCACTGTGATACGGTACAGGTACAAGGCCGTGAAGAGCTGGATTGAATTCAAAGCAAGGGGAGTTAAAAAGTTGAAAAATGATAGTACACTTTGACTAATGACACAGATGAGTCTGGGAAAGAAAACCTAGTTGTATCAAGTAGGCGCATGGAAGGGCTGTCGGCTTTAGATGTACCACAGGGTATAAACACAGATCTCAGAAGAGCTATTAACCCACAGTATATAGCCGGGCTTCCCAGAGCCATGACGTCCTGGAAATGCAGGCACGTTGGGTGTTGAAACTTCCATCCTGGATCTGAGCCTCAACTAGACATTTATTATTTTTTATTTAAGTCAACAATGTTGTGTTAGCTTCAGGCGTACAGAAAAGTGACTCAGTTACACTATATTTTTCAGATTCTTTTTCCTTAAAGGTTATTACAAGGTATTGAGTATAGTTTCCTGTGCTACACAGTAGGTCCTTGTTAGTTATCTATTTTGTATACAGGAGTGTGTATATGTTAATCCCAAACTCCTAATTTATCCCTCCCCCCCTTTCCCCTTTGGTAACTGTAAGTTTGTTTTCTATGTCTGTGGGTCTATTTCCGTTTTGTATATAATTTCATTTGTTTCATTTTTTTAGATTCCACATAAGCCGTATCACATGACACTTGTCTTTGAGTTACTTCACTTAGTATGACAATCTCTAGGTCCATGCATGTTGCTGCAAATGGCAATATTTTGTTCTTTTTTTTATAGCTGAGTAATGTTTACTCAAGTAAACATTTAGATGCTTGTGGCTTCCTAGATTGTTTGTCATTAGGTTCACTTAGATGGATAAGGAGACCAGATCCTCAGTGGGGCAGTGGAAGAATCAGGAGATTGCCTTTGGTAAAACACTAGCAGCAGACAGGGGACTGTGTCCTGTTCCTCCAAGTAGCAGAAGGGCTGTGGGCATATCCAAGGAGCTGAGGTCCACGTAAGTGGACACGAGGTCACTTCAGCTTATAAACCAGTGCTCCAGAGTAGCCATTGCCGTGTAACACCTGCATAGGATTAAAGCTCAGCGTTCTCCTCAGGGGCACGCCCAGGCTAAAGGCACGGCCCCCCTCGGAGAAGTCCAAAGCTATCGCTTCCCAACAGGCATCTATAGGTTCTTCCAGGTGACTGCACTCAGGGGCTAGGTACTTGACCTTGTCAACAAATAGGTGAAGAGATGTGAAGGAACCAAGCCCAATGTGGTCAAGGGCAGCGGCCTGCATAGGAGAGAAAGCCACTGCCTCTTTTATGGCGTCCTTGAAGTCGGTGTTCTAATGATACTGTAAAAGGAAGAAAACGTACAAAGAGGACCAATTACTACTTGGAAAATTCAAATACCTGTCATGCCTTTCAGGATTTGCCTTAAGTTAACAAAATCTCATTTTGTACAAATTGAATCAAATAAAAATATTTTTTAAAGTCCTTATAGAGTAGATTGCTGGTGCTAACCTAAATTTATAGTAAACTTTGTCACCTCGATGATTGGATCCTTAAGGGATGTGTAATTATGAATCAGGTAACTGAGTGTTAGGTATTGCAGGGTGAGACGGGCCTGCTCTCTCCATCACGCTGACCTGGGTTCACACGTGGATGTCGCTGTTATGGAGTGTTGCAATTAGCCCAGCTTAGAAAGTTTACTGATCCTAACTTCACTCCCTTTTGTAGGAAGTAATAACTACTTTACAGAATTGTGATTACAATGCAAGGAATATAAAAATAGTTTATTTCATCCTCAATAGCATGACTTTCACACTGTTCATCATTTATTACGACTTTCACACTGTTAACAACATATATGAAAACAATGTGTGCTGTCTGATATCATTGGTAAATCCAGGTCACCAGTGTCTTATGTACAAGGTACTTGTGTGAAAGAATTTCAAATATAGTCTGTTTTTCTTTAAGACCTACATTCAAACTGTGAATGTTTTATTGCTGTAGTGAAATATATATCCATTGACTCAATTTGGACAGATTGGGATTTTTTTCATATCGTAGTACAAAAATTGTTTTAAACTACATTATACTTGCTGTGGGGCAGTTTTTAAAGACCTTGTGTTTCTTGACATTGCTCCAGAGCGTAGAGTTCTCAGAATAGATAATTAACATTAAATGGTACGGCAGGCAGCTGGGGCCACGTCCTGATACTGTTACTGCTTTGTGAGATCTTAGCTGAATCACTCAACCTGCCAAGTGAGAGCTCCAACATGTATCAAATTCTAAGATTCAAATGGGATCAGTGGGAAAGTTATGCTTTAAAACCTCATCTATCAGCCAGAGTTAACCAAACTGTGACGTCCAAGGGCACAGTCCTCCATGAGACCCCCTCACCTCTGACCCCATCTGCAGAGGTTGTGGGTGTTCTCTCAGCCACGCTCAGCCTTGACAATTCACTGTAAGAACTTACAGAACCCAGTAAACAATCATTTTCGTCTTTTAAATGATTTGTGCATGATTGTAACATACAAGGTAATATTGAAAATGTGGTGTAACTTATGAACTATTCTATTTAGGGTATAGCAAACAAGCCCCTTCTAAGACTATAAAGACAGCATTGAATGCATAGGAAAAGGTAATTTTTAAAACAGCCATGGGCATTTTGCAGAAATTAACAGTACGCTTTAATATAGTTCATTTATGTATTATTAACACCTCACTCCATGAATTTTTATTCATAATTAAGTAGGCCTTAATTTCTACCAATGGTTAGAATTACGTAAAGATTTATATTCTGCTGAAATTAACCCCAAGATCAAACTGATGAGAAAGGTAGGTGATAACATAGGGTACGTTTTAAATTATTGTTGTAAAATCGAGGTCAAGCATAGAATAGTCTAAGCGTTTTCCTAAAAAGAAGAACCTTTGAAGTTTTTATTCATGTTAATAAAATCCAGAGGGTTTGATAAAGTCCACCCTGGTTCTGTAGATATATATTAGAGAAAAACCCTGCTTAACTTTTAGTTTGAATTATGGTTTTAGGGAATGGAGATATTTAGGGTGTTTAAAAAAGATCACTCCACTGGCAATAACCTGTTTCTATCTCTAATGAAAGTTAGCTAAGATGGAAGTGATTTGACTGTTACAACCTGTGACTGTCAAATTGAATTTTAATATCTTCACAGAGGCAAGTATATTCTTTATATCGTATATATCAAAATATAACTACACATTTCTGCAAGAACACAAATGCAGAACAATTTCATTCAGATAGCACATGTTTTAAAATGTAATTTAGGCTTTAATTGATTGGCGCCAAAGGCTGCCCAGTTGTAAAGATTGAAGAAATCTGTTTTATACCAGATAACCTCTCATTCAATGAACGTGACTAGACAGCTTATCAAAGAATACGCTCTTTTCTCCTGAGTTCTAATTTTGACTTGGGACCGATGCTGAATTATTTTCCCCCTACCATCTCTCTCAACATTTTTGTCCGTAGAATCTATGTTGAAAACTGTCTTTGTAAGTCCATCACCACACAAGGTACTTGCAGGTTATGATGAATCTGAGGAACATATGAAAGTTCCGTTCAGGCTTGTCACCATCCGGTCCCACCGTTCCGTGTTATCCTTGCCCGCCTCCACCAGGAAGCGCACCTGTGCCCCAGACAGGGGAGCAGATGGCCAGGTGTAAATTGTGTGTCTGCCATTTCCCAGTGGCAGAAGCTTGAAAGTTGCAGGCCTCCTCTGGACCTGGGAATCCTCATGTACAGAAGTGGGATATTTGATTCAGGTCCTCTGAGGTCCTTACCAGCTCTGCTGACTTGGCATCATGCTTTTATGGACTTGCTATTCCAAATACTAGCCAATCTGTTTAAAACCTATGAGCTTATGCTTATTTTCTTTTGTTGAAATTGCCATGCCCTTCTCGCCTCCCTGATTAGAGCGGTCCTCCTGATGTTAAAGGCCCAGTTTAATCATCACTCTGTGTGTGAACGTTGCCTCTTTCTTACTCTGCCACCCAGGTTGAATCAGGTAGTCCCTATTCTGGCACTGTGTTCGTGAAGCTTATATCATGATCCCATCATCTGACACTTAGTAGAAAACCTTGAGGCAGGAACTGTGTCTGCCATTTAAACTTTTTCCTGCATGAAGGGAACACAGGAAGCTCTCAATATACTCTTCTCATCCTTGCCACGACTTTGCAATAAACTTCCCTCCATGCAAAATAAAAATTTTCCAAATACCCTCTGATTCTTCATAAAGGTCAGGATAGCTGGGGGATGCTGCAGTAACAAAGAGCCTCTGCGTCTCAGCAGCTGCAAGGGTTTCTCCCTTGATGTGTGTCTACGTGTGTCAGCGGGGACTCTGTCCCCTGTCCTGTTCCTCTGTCTTCACTCTGGGCCTCGCCCAGTGGTGCAGCCTGTATCTGGGATGTGTTTGGTGTCCAGGTGGAGGGAAAGGAGACATGGCAAACCAAACCTTGGTGCTTAAAGACTTTGCTGGGAAATGACATATGCTTTCTACCCACGTTTCATTACTCAACAGGCGTTCCTGAGTTTATCGGTGCACAAATGTTTACCCTGCTGTGGGAGGGGGCTTCACAGGCAGGGACTGGAATATATGGAAAATTAGAATATGATCTGCCACACTCACGGCCCAATACTACACGCTCTGGGTGGTCTCTGAATGTGTGGTGGTGAAAGTGCATTTGGTCTTGACGTGGTTCTCAAGACTATTAGGGAAGCATGTTAATAGGATGATGGGAATGATGTAAATGTTTGGAGAATGTTGAGATAGCAGAGAAAATAGAAAAGATTAGATTGATATACACTGGTATTATGAAACTACTAAATAAAAAGATGTGTTTTATAGTATCACTATTTAGGTAACCTGTACAGATTTGGCAATGAAGATAAGAAAGCAAGCAAACCGGACAGCGTTTCCCAAGTGCAATAATAAATGCAGTTGAACTCTAAGAAAATGGAGTCTCCGTAAAGCCCCACTAGGAAGAATTCTACAGAAAGCACAACTGTACTCAATTCGGTAGACGAGAAGTTAATACTGCATGAGCCATTAAGACGAAACTTTGTGGGAAGAAAACGGCTACATTATTCTATGGTGCATAACAGTTCTGACTAATGAAACCAGGAAGATTAAATCCGTGTTTCAAGCAGTGAACTGTCGTAAGAACTGGCATACTAGCAACTAGAACTCAATTAATCGATATTTGTGTTAAACTCATTAAAGCCTGCAGAGGCAAAATGGCAATTCAAAAACAAATTTTTCAACATGTGAGACCAACACCTCATAACTAGTGCATAGCTCTGTGAAAACATAATTACTGAGATTTAAATGTTTATTGTTCATACTGGTATGCCTTTGGTTTTTGTTTTGCTTTTCATACCAGCAAGTAAAGGGTTGGAATAGGAGTCTTTTCCTCTGTTGGTGGCGGGGCGGGGAGGGGAGTGTGTGTGTGTGTAAACACATATGTATATGTATTTTTAAATACCTGGGCTTTAACTTGCAAATAAGGATTTTAGTGCACAACATGACAAAATGTTGTTTCTTCTTTTATAAAGGTTTTTGCTATGTCCATTAGATCTTTTTAAAATACATATTTTGCCTTACTGGAAATAATTCATTAGCAAAATTTTGAAAATAGAGATTATATTTTTAAAACATAGCTTCAATGGTAGGAGATAACTACTCTATTTGGGACAGTTCCATTTCCCCCTCTCCCTGTATATGTATATGTTCGTTTCCTTATAAATATGTAGGTGTATGTATGACTGTATGTTTTGTAGGTATTTATGCTATCATAAATACCTACTGAATATCACATTGTCACATAAATATCCACTGAATATCATATTAAAAAGATTTCCACATTAGAAATATTTTGTAAGTAAACTATAATATCTATACAATTTCTCATCTTATAATGAATCAGCATTTATTCAGCAACTCCATATTTTCATTATTTAAAATAATATAATGAACAGCGCTGACTTGAACTTTGATCTCCATCATGACACCCCTTCTCAGCAGCTCCTACTCTTCAGTCCTCTCCCCCATCCCGATACTTCTCTCTCTGTGTCTCTTGCCCTCGCTCCCTGCCTTCTGGCTCCCTCTTTCCCTCTTCCTCTCTCCTCCTCTGTACAGATCCTAAATCTCAAAGTCGGAGGATCCAGCTGACAAACTTAGAGTAGGGACTGTAGTGGAGGGAGGTTGAAGAGCTCAGTGCAAAGGTGAAACTGCCAATAAAACTGCGCAGTTAAATGATTGATGCCTGATCTGTATCTCAAAATTCGTGAATTTATAAAATGTGCCAAATAACTCTGAAGTTTTACTATTTGGCTAATCTTCAGCATTAGCATGAAAAACCCCTGGAAATATGAGACATTTTAATCCATTAGCTGCAGTTTCAAGGCAAATTGAGATATTCAAAAGGAAAAACGTTTATCTCAAAATTACAAAAAAGATGCAATGCATACTACTAAAATATTATTATAAAAGGATTATTGATTTAATGATTTGAAGTTTATATGATTTGAAAGTTTTGAGTGTTCCCAAGTATTAGCATTGCCTTCATTTTTAATTTTTTTCTACTTAAAGAAAATAATTTCACTGTTTTTACTTACACTTAGTAATTTAAAAAATAGATGATATCTGACAGGGAAAATATCAAGGAAGACGTACACATGAGAAAGATAAGGATTTTCTTGGAAAATAAGTAAGTGCGTAAGAAGTAAGCAAGCAAATTCAATGTACTCTCCTGATATAATCAAATTATTTGCTCATTGAGTGAGACTGAATCACTACAGTTGGTGTAGACAAAGGCACTGCGGAAAACAATGTCGATTTCTTTCCATTGTTAAGCAACATGCTGCCTTATCTTAGCTTTTAAAAAAATATAAAATTATACAGTTGGTAGAACCAATAGAATATGGTAAAGTTTTGGAAAGAGATACTTATCGAGGTTTCTGAGGCTCATCTAACTGCCTGCTTTGTAATCTACCAAGTCAGGAGAAGACAGCCTAGAATGCCAAAGAATGTTACTCATGGTGGACCCATATCTCCTCCCTTTTGACAAGTGTCCTCTCCTTATCTCATTTTTCCTCCTTCCTTCCATAAATATATTTTTCAAGTTCTATTTTATTGGATGTGCATTGTTTTTCATTTTATTTTTTAATTTTTATTTTTTTGAAGTATAGTTGATGTACAGTGTTGTGTTAATTTCTGCTGTACAGCAAAGTGACTCAGTTATACACATATATATTCTTTTTATATTTTTTTCATTATGGTTTATCCCAGGATATTGAATATAGTTCCCTGTGCTATACAGTAGGACCTTGTTTATCCATCCTATATATGCTAGTTTGCATCTGCTAATCCCAAACTCCCAGTCCTTCCCTCCCCCAGCCCCCTCTCCCTTGGCAACAACAAGTCTGTTCTGTATGTCTGTGAGTCTGTTTTGTAGATACGTTCATGTGTGTCATATTTTAGATTCCACATATAAGTGGAATCATATGGTATTTTTCTGACTTACTTCAATTAGTATGATAATCTCTAGTTGCATCCACGTTGCTGTAAATGGCATTATTTCATTCTTCTTCATGGCTGGGTAATATTCCATTGTATACATGTACCACATCTTTATCCATTCCTCTCTTGATGGACATTTAGGTTGCTTTCACATCTTGGCTATTGTGACTAGTGCTGCTATGAACATAGGGGGTGCACGTATATTTTTGAATTACAGTTTTGTCTGGATATATGCCCAGGAGTGGGATTGTTCCTTCCATAAATATTGATTGTGCATCCATTTACCAGGCACAGATATCGATGCTTGAGAGACATCAGTGAAAAAAAATAGACCAAGATCTTCACCATCATGGGGCTTACATTTTCCAGGGAGAAGATAGGAAATAAGTAATTAATCTTAAGTAAATTACACGTCATGTTACAAAGTAATAGGTGTGAGGTAAGAATTAGTATTAAGCAGGGCAGAAGAGATCAAGGAAAAGAGCAATGTCTTATTCTTGAGCTTCAGGACTGAGTTCTTAAAAGGAAGAAGTAGTAAAAAGACTGAAAAAGTGAAACCACTCTAAAAGAAGGAAGCAAGCAGAGGGATGCCCTTGAAGCTGAGTGATGAGGGCACAACCATGGGTAGCAAACAGCCCGGGAGGTCAAGAATGATAAGGTCACAGATGAGCGTTGGGTTGAACAGCGCAGAGATGGTTGATGAGGAGGAGGAGAACAGTTTTAGTTGAACGGCGGGTGTGAACGCCTGGTGGGCGGATGTAAAAGCACTCGGGAGGAGATGCTGCGCATAGAACACTCTGGAGAGTTTTGCTGTAAAGGCGTGTAAAGAGATGGGGCAACATCTAGCAAGGGGAAATGGGGTCAAGAGAGATTCTTAAATGAGAGAAATAAAAGCCTGCTTGGATGCTCAAGGCGGGGAACCATCCAGGTGAGAAGCAAACATTGGTGGCTTAGAGAGAGCAGAACAACTGCTAAAGCAGTGTACTTGGAGGAGACGGAGTTGATTGCACACAATGATAACCACCCCTTCACATCTCCATGACTCATGGCTTCACCACCACTGTCTGTCATAAATTCACCTGGACTAACCTCATATTTCTTACTGCTGTCCAGTCACCTTCCTTAAGCAGGGGGACTCTGCTCTGTTGTACTCCCACCCTCCTGATGCTCTGTGTATCCTCCATTCCGTCCCCCTGCCCTCACCCTTCTTCAATTGCTGGGACTGTCTACTGTCTTTTCAGGAATCCTTTGTCAGTTGTCAACAGCATCTTCTATACACCCTGTAGCCTCCCATAGTCTGAGTGCTCCTATCCCTTCCTGCTTAGCCTCTGGGGACTCGCCACCTCCAGCCCTCTCAGAGTCGTGGTGGTACTTTGTTTACTCTCACTCGCCTCTACCAGAATAGCGGTGGGACAGGTGTCCTCCTTGCTCTGCATTACTGATCTCAGACTACTCTCCCTCCCAAACAACCCTCATCTCGGCTTCTCAGGCCACCAGCTTACAGCATCCACTGACTGCAGTATCCTTGCCACCTGCCAACACCTGACCCGTTCCACCTCATTCTCAGTGACTTGATCCTGGTGTAGAGCCACACTCTCCATACTTCTACTCAATTCTTGGTGACTTCAATATATGTGTACATGACTTTCCCAACAGTCACAATGCTCAGCTTCTTGAACTCCTTTTCTACGATGGTCCCCTCCAGTTGGCCTTAGCCATCCTCACCGTTGTACCAGAGGACTTGTCTTTGCCAATGGCTGCCATCCCTACGTCGTCTAAATTTGATGAATTCTTCTCTTTGCTCTCTTTCCAGCTCACTTCTTCCTACCTGCTGGTCCCTCAAAATTTTTACCCCATTAGTATCTAATCCTTTGACCCAACCAGCTGTTCACTGTCTTTTCACTCTTTCAGTGTCCCCACCTTCATTATGCCCTCACTCTCATGCTTAAATATTATTCTTATGCAGTGTGATTGCTTTCTCATTTCCTTTACTTTTATTGCCCTTTTGTTCTCTCTTCTTCACTTCCTTACTTTTTAATCTTTTTTCTTCCCATTTTCCTTTGTTTCTCCACTATCTCATAAAGCTTAATTTGCCATAGATGTTTTCTTGGTCCAGTGCAAGTAGTGTGAAGTAGCGTGGCCGCGTTCCCCTTCCTTGACCTATAATTAGCGATTGCTACTCACAGCCCAAAGTATTACCTTTTTAGGGACCAACTAACAAGACATACCAAAGTGTCCCGTAACCAGTTCTTCTTTTGTTTTCTATTTTTTCCCTTGAGATAATGTGTCATTTAGAGTGTAAAACTCAGCATTTGAGAAATCAAGTGCATTTTACATGTTGTTTCAAAAAGAAATAACCATATATAGCTAAATGGTGGTGTTTTTTGGTAGTTGGGGCAAAATTTGGAATTTTCTACTGATATCTGTGCTATCAGTAAAAAAAAGGCCAGCCCTTAAAGGGATTTCAGGGCCATGATACACACCATTGTTGAGAAACAGAATTGTCATTTCAAATGTTCTCCCTTGTAAAATAATGACCGGGTTCATTTTATGGAAATTAATATCATAATACATCTTATCATAACCTAGTCCCCCAGAAATCTTATAGTAAATGGAAAACTAGTCATCTTTAATGAAATCCATAATTGTACCTAAATATTTAAAGTCTTCCCATGTTAATTTCTACAAATCATAGTTAACATATTAACACCAACGCAGCAAGATTGATTGATACTTAAATTGATGTGTATTGCTTTTACTGTACTCATTTATGTGAAAATAAATGACTTGAAATAAGTAATTCCTTTTTCTTTTAGATACTTTATACTCTATTTCCTTTGAAAACAGTAAAAATATAAAATAAGAATATATTCATTTTTTCAAGTCTGTAGAGTATCTTTGACATCAATTTCTTGATGAGTTTTTAGCCTTTAAGATTTGAGATCTGTTTTATTTGGTTGGTCTTTTACAAACTATTAAATCACACTCTTAGGATGTATATGAACATGGATTTTAAACAGTCAACAGCAATGACAATGTTTAGAGGAAGGGAGAAATATAGATTGTGGTCAACATCATGTGACAAACATGAGAGAGTAAGACATATGGAAAAATAGTTATTCAAACCAAAATGGAGTGCATTGAATATAAAACTGATTGTATCCTGAGACTAACCTATTATTCTTTTTCTTTTTTTAAATTTTTATTTATTTATTTATTTATTTATGACTGTGTTGGGTCTTCGTTTCTGTGCGAGGGCTTTCTCTAGTTGTGGCAAGCGGGGGCCACTCTTCATCGTGGTGCGCGGGCCTCTCACTGTCGCGGCCTCTCTTGTTGCGGAGCACAGGCTCCAGACGCGCAAGCTCAGCAATTGTGGCTCACGGCCCCAGCTGCTCCGCGGCATGTGGAATCTTCCCAGACCAGGGCTCGAACCCGTGTCCCCTGCATTGGCAGGCAGATTCTCAACCACTGCGCCACCAGGGAAGCCCCCTATTATTCTTTAATTCTTGTATTTAGAACCTTTGTGAAGAAAAGTGTAAATGTCCACATAATTTACCTACAGAGCAGACCCTTGAAATTCATGACCTGAGAATGCAAGAATCACAAATACATTGATACTTTTATGGGACAGAATCTCTTTCATTAAATTATGTCTCTAAAAACTACTATCCTTCATAAATATTTTTACAAGAGTCTCAGAAAGCTTGCTTTTAAGTCCCATGTTTCCCATCCAGGGCCTCCTGTCACCAATCCACACCCTCACTAAAGCTGATCTCTCTCCAGGACTTTCTTTGTAAGTCAGGTTGACTGCCTGCAAATTGTCTCAGGGATCACTTTTCTTTTTCCATATAGAGCATTAAATGAACTCATTTGCATCACAGATGGGAATGTCTGCCAAAACCATCATTCCAACCTTTGAGTTATGCCTTTACTTATTTTTTTTTTTTTTTTAAATTTTATTTATTTATTTATTATTTTTGGCTGTGTTGGGTCTTCGTTTCTGTGCGAGGGCTTTCTCTAGTTGCAGCGAGCGGGGGTCACTCTTCATCGCGGTGCGTGGGCCTCTCACTATCGCGGCCTCTCTTGTTGCGGAGCACAGGCTCCAGACGCGCAGGCTCAGTAATTGTGGCCCACGGGTCCAGCTGCTCCGCGGCATGTGGGATCTTCCCAGACCAGGGCTCGAACCCGTGTCCCCTGCATTGGCAGGCAGACTCTCAACCGCTGCGCCACCAGGGAAGCCCTGCCTTTACTTATTTTATGGATTACAATTTAGATGTGAGTAAACCACCAGTTACCATGACCAGCATGGTTGTGTTCTAGTCTTTAACAAGGGCTCTGCCTCTTGCACTTCCTTTTTTGATGTCTGAGTCTATGGTCTTCTGCTACATTCTACAGCTTTCCACTTTATCTACCACCATCTTTACGGAGCCTTCATGCCCAGTCGGCATCCACTCTTCTTTGTGTCCACACTCTTTCATCTATATTGCTGGTCCCATGCTTCTGTTTTGTTATTCTTTTCTTTTTCTCATTGACCATTCTCAGACTGATTCTTCCTTCAAACTAATCTATTCTCTCATCTTCTAAGAGAAACCTCTTTATTAATCTAGGCTTTTCTGACCCTTGTTTAGCCTTCAGTTCTGTTGTGCATTTAGCTGGTAAACTTGTTCCTCTATGTTGAGAGCTAAGACTACATGCTACCAAGTTTATCTTAAGGGAATAGGTGAGAGGAGAGCTGAAGTCCATTATCATAAATTGGCTAGGACTGCTACTTCCTGTCGAAATGAAGATATAGAGAACTACCATCACAAACCAGGATGCCAAATCCTGTTCTCACAAAGAACGGGGAACAGGGAAAAAGAAACTCAAATTGAAAAAACAAAATCGTAGCATATAAGATAGGCACAAGGTCTAGTAGGAGTGGGGGGAAACTCCAAGCTGAAGTGGAAGTTCCTAGAATTTGTTTCATTCAAGGCAGATTTTAAATTGCAATATACAAAAAAGCCCAATATAGAGGCGTAAAGAGAGAACAATAATTAATTTGCATTTGGTCAAAAATATCTGTGAGATGCACTTAGGGGGTCTTCTTATTTGCCAGGTTAATGATGCTTCTGAGTCTCATGAAAAACCCAAAGAGCAAATTCCAAAAGAAGTGAAATGAAATGGTAAAATATTACTCCTTTGTTTTTAAGTCAGATTTCACCATGATGAATAGGTGGCCCATAGTAAATCAAATGGGGAAAAATGACAGAGAAGCTTTCAATTCATAACCTTCTAAGAAACAAGTCCTGAAATATGTCCTGCAGAGACCGTCACACTGTCTTCTGTGTTCTGCTGTCCTGAATGCCTGAACAGAGAACTTTCTGAAGAACTCTGGCCTCTGGCAACTGAGTCAGGAGATTCTGCATTTCACTGGAGCCGTAGGGGACCCAGAAAGACCTTAGCTTTGCTGTAGTTACATAACCATGATCCATGTTCAGAATTACTGATATGTTCATAAGAAACTCAACTAAATGTGTCACTTAATACTGTTTTCTGCTTTTGAACAATTTTAGCTATTTCCATTTCTGCCTTATCAAAATTTTAGTAAAAAAGATTTTGGTTGAACTATGTATTAGGAATTAGTCTTCAAAAATTACAGCATGTGTTACATTTAAAGCACACAAATGCAAATAATGAAGTTCAAAAATGCAGGTAGTTCGTTCTGTCCTATCTTTAATATTTTAGGTATAAACAAAGTTTAATTAATTGCCATTTTGTTATGCAAAAATTGTTTTGATCAAATTACTGAAAGTCAAATTTTCAGTGACCTGATTTTTCCTACTAATGATTCTGATCACCAATTCCAGTATGTGGGGATCCTCCCGGCCCACATCCAAACAATTCTCCAGCACCAGCTGGATGTCCTACAATTCAACCCAATTCTGACACTATCTACCCAGAGACAGCATCAGATCCGACAGGTTAAGGGCTCAGTTCTCCAAGACTGTCCCCCATCCTTTTAGACACACCAATAGCAAGTCCAGGCTGTCACCTGTGCTTCTGATTGGTTATAGATCAGAGGTTCCCATGACCCCCTCCTTGGGTTTGATTAATTTGCTGGGACAGCTCACAGAACTCAAACATTTACTTACAAGTTTACCAGTTTATTATAAAAGAATATAATTTGGCAACAGCCAGATGAAAGAGATGTAAAGGGCAGGGTATGGGGAAAGGATGGGGAGCTTCCATGGCCTCTCTGGGGGGCCACTCTCTCAGTACCTCCACATGTTCACCAACAAGGAAACTCTCTGGACCCTGCCCTCTTGAGTTTTCACAGAGGCTTCATTACATAAGTGTGATTGATTTAGTCATTGACCATTGACTCAACCTCCAGCCCCTCTCCACTCCCCAAGTCAGGGGGTGGGACTGAAAGTTCCAAGCCTCTAATCACGTGGTTGGTTCTCCTGGCAACCAGCCCCAAACCTTAGGTGTGTTCCAAAATCCACCTCATTAACATAACAAAAGACATCTTTGTTGCTCTCATTATGTAGACAAAATATATATTTCTTATATTTCTTATTTTGAATCACACAATGTCACACCTATTTACCTAGGCATAATAGTTTCACTTTTTCTGGAAGGATACAAAAGTTATGTAGCACATCATAACCAGGTATATATCATGAGGGATATCATTTCAGATTTTTTGTTTTGATTTTGATTGTTTTTAGAATCTTGCTAATTACTTAGCAAAATCTTGTATTGAAAGTTAGATGTGCTCTCAAAGTACATTAAGTTTACTATTTAATACTTTCTAATTTAGATTGCACTACTTGTAACATAAGGGTTCTGGGATCTTAAGGTACCTGACTCTCCTCTCTCTTTTTTTTCCTAGTATCTATAAGAGAATCTCATGTACGACAAACTCCGTAGCTGAATCAATTCTACCCAACAGCGCTTTCTCCATGTTTCTCTTAAAATCTAATTCATCAGTTAAGCTGTTGATTGAATGTGTTATATTTTCTTGATTGTCTGGCATCCATTTGCTTTGATTCTTCATACTTCAGTCTTCTAACTCAGGGGTCCCCAACCCCCAGGCCGCGGACCGGTACCGGTCGGCGGCCTGTTAGGAACCGGGTCGTGCAGCAGGAGGTGAGCGGCAGGCCAGCGAGCAAAGCTTCATCTACCACTCCCATCACTTGCATTACCGCCTGAACCATCCCCCTCACACACAGCTGTCCGTGGAAAAATTGTCTTCCATGGAAGCAGTCCCTGGTGCTAAAAAGGTTAGGGACCGCTGTTCTAACTGGAACTCTCCTTCCTGTGGTTAGACTTCCCTGCATACACGGTATATTTTTGCAATAGTATGTGTGCTGTTTGTCACTCTTCCATGTTTCTGGGCCCCCCCCAAAAAAAATAATACATATTTTTTCAAGATTTTATTTTAAAATACCACCTTTTTTGTAAAATTACTACTACTAATTTACTCTGGTAAGTATTTGATAACTATAATTAGACACACATAGCTCAGAAGCACCTAATATACCATTTTATTTTCAGATAGCAAGACAGAATTTTCAAGTAGCATAATGTGAACTGAAATTAAAATACCTGCTTTAAAATTAAATCCCATCTATTATTTGCACTTTAAAATGAGGGAAGTTGAGCATCACAAAACAATTCAAAGTGCATATCTACAAGGAATAGTACACAAAGGTAAAGTAAAGTAGTAGTGAACAAATTAAGCAAGTAACTCCTCTGGCTTTTGCTATAAAATGAGAGTTCTGTAATTTCAGATCACTTAATTGAAAAAAAAACAACTCAGTACTTAAATTATTAGAAATTAAAATGGCTCCTAAATGCTGAAAAAAATCAACTGTATGTCTAAACAACATAGAAAAATCATGAGCCTTTTTCTAGGTATTTTGTGGCATCAGAGTTGTTGCTTTTGTTTTGTCCTCCTGATTCTGGGAGCTCTGTAGAAGCAGCAGAGCTGAATGAGCTCCCTTCTCGGGGGCAGGTGTTGGGGCATATGAGGTCTCACCTGAAACGTTCTGGATTTCTTTGACATTGGTTTTTGACAGCAGAAAAAATTCTCAATTTGTTATCAACCCCAAACAGTAATCACAGCAAAAAGAAATTCAGGATAATACAGTAAATAAATATGTGTGTATATCTATCTATAGAGAATTTGGGTGGGGGGAATCACTGGCATGACTTAAAAACATGAAAAAAAAAATAACGCAGGCAGAGATGATCCAAGATACGGGGAACACTGGGAAAATTATATTTGGTAATTTCAAACACAAGGATTACTCTTACTCAAAAAGGATGGATTAGAAAAACATGGCTGAAGTTGAAAAGTGAAAGTGGCACACGAAACATGTGAGAATAAGACATCTAAATTAGCCACTGCTGTGTGCTCCCTGAAGCTGATATGCAAATATCAGGCCCCAACTGCGTATCATGATCACTTGTGATGGAAAAGATAATATGAATCTAAGCTGTATCCTCAGGGTTAGGCTCGATTTAAGAAAGTGTTCTGTGTGACAGATCACCACGACCTCGGCAGCTTCCGTGGGTCAGGAGGCTGGGCAAGGCTTCGCTGGGTCCCACAGGGCCCCATAATGCAGCAGTCCCGCCGTCGGTGGCTCTGTGATCTTATCTGAAGCTCTGGGTTCTCCTCAAAACTCTGTTGCTGGCAGATTTCAGTTCCTGTGTGTCCTTTAGTCCTTCTGGTTGGACCCAAACCCTCAACTACCTAACAGCTGCCTGTGGCCCCTTGCCACGTGGGCCTCCCCTCCACAAGGCAGTGCGCTTTCTCAGTCACCGGGACAGCACCTCTGCTGCTGCTTCTGTGACCAAGAACACTTGTTAAAAGCTCAGCGGAGAGGTCGGGCTGCCCAGAATTGATTCCTGGTCATAACCTCAAGTCAACTAATTCGGGACCTTTATTGCACGTGCAAAACCTCTTTCCCTTTGCCATGTAACACGGCATCATCATGGGAGTGACATCAGCATGGTTGGCTAGAAGTGAGCTACGCATCCTGCCCATACTCAAGGGAAGGGGATTCTAGGAGGCATGGGGGTCATGGTGGAAGGTCTGGCTACGTACGTGTTCCAACAAGGCTTCTAAACTTGAGACTATAGCACTAGGAGAAATCACGTGGTCTTTGTGGAGATGAGAAGACTGGGTGTAAAGAATAAGTTCTTTGATTGCCTGGGGACAAGAGGAGTAGCTAGAGAGATTATAAAAAAGCAAGGAAGTTTTTAGGGGTGGTGGGTATATTCATTATCTTGATTGAAGTGGTTTCATGGATCTACACATGTGTCAAATTTTTTTGTCTCCTTTCACTCACGATAATTACTTGGAGATTCATTCATGTGGGAACTTTAGTAATTCATTCCTTTTTTATTGCTGAGTAATAGTCCATTGTATGGATCTGCAGTAATTTATCCATTCACCTCTTGATACACACCTGAGTTGTTTCCAGTTTTTGGCTATTACAAATAAAGCTCCTAGCTACGTTTAAAAAAAAGTTCTTTGGCTAAAATATTTTGCCCTTCTGCAGAAACAGGGTGAATTAATAATAGCAGCTAACATTTGTGAATATTTATCCTAAACATCAAGTTGATGTAAAGTTGAATGCTTAATGTACACTGACTCAATTATTCCACCGAATCCTGTAGAATAGATGTTACTGTTATCCTAGTTTTACACATGAAGAAACAGAGGAAAGAAGCTTAAGAGCTTGTCTAGGTCATCCAGTTGGTCAGTTGATGCTAATCAAGACATACATATATTTAGTTCACATGTACTTTTTCCTAGCCATACATGATATATTATTTTTAGAAATTCTCCTCCTGGCTTCAAATCAATGTCTATAGATTTGCCTTATACTTGACACTTCTTTTCAAATACACCTATGCATTCTTAATATGAAAGTGGATTCACAAGAGGCCTTCGTTAAGTTGCATTATAAAATTAGACACTGAACTTTTACTTCTTTTAGTTTTAAACTTTGTATTGTACCTTCATGCTACTTATTTAAAATAACTAAACTAACTGAACATCAGAATCTCAATTTTTAAATGCATAGAGAAGTGTTGACGAGAATTTCAGGAAGAGTTACCATTTCAACCAGCTTTAACCTTGAAGAGACTTTTTTCCCTTCCCAAAAAAAAAAAAAAATCGTTCTGATTATTCCAGGAGACAGAGGATATTTCACTTACCCGTTGCTAAGGTCACACAACCTCACTGACAATGAAAATCTGTATTTCTGTCTATTGGAAATAAAACTAGTAAGGCTTCAATTCCTGACAATGATGAATTCAAACACTGAGTTCCCAGATGCTTGCTCAGAGGAATCCGTCCATCTGCAGAGATGAGGTCTCCTCATGGACCGCTTTAAATGACATTGGTCTCTAGTTATTACTTTCTTAAAAATCCAATTTTTTCCCTGTGACAATTCTGCTAAAATATGATAAAGTTACAGTTAGTGACATGATCAAACAGATTGCACTCCCAGAGTACATAAATCAACTCTCTAGCGCTCCCACCACGGATCAGAGTTGAGTCCTAAAAATCATTCTTTTTTAATAATTTGCTTGGAAAGTGAGGTATGCGTATATATACCCAATGGAGCTTCTGGGGCTTTTTGCAAGTATTTCATTCCCTTCCACCAAGGACTTGAGTTGATCCGCCAAAGTCATTGTTAATTTTTCTTGATTCATTGAGGATCACCCGTTCACTAGTGACCACAGCAGCCTTCCCTGATATCTGAATCACCAGCCAGGCCTACTCTGTGCACCTGCTTCTTCAAGAGGAGAAATAAAAATAGACCTTTCCTAAATTAAAATAGCTCTTGTTTTATTCCTAAAGGACTATTCTTTTATATACATAATAATAAAGGTGGGGGAGGGCAAGTTTAGATGGCCTTGTTAAGAATGAGATGGGAATTTAATTGTGTTACAATCATGCCACTGTAATAACTAAATCTCTGGAGTGCTGGATGCCAGACGGAGCACTTTGAGTCCATTTTCTTGGTTCATCTTCATGGTTCTCTCATAACCTTGCTGGGATGCAGTGGAAAGTTCTGCTCAGTCAGTGTAAATTAAATTACTCTAATTTTTACTTACAGTGTGTGCCCTCTTTATAATTTTCAAGGGCACATTCTTTATTTTATTTTATTTTATTTATTTATTTATTTTTGGCTGCGTTGGGTCTTCGTTGCTCTGCGTGGGCTTTCTCTAGCTGCGGCGAGCGGGGGCTATTCTTCATTGCGGTGCGCGGGCTTCTCATTGCAGTGGCTTCTCTTGTTGTGGAGCACGGGCTCTAGGCATGCGGGCTTCAGTAGTTGTGGCGCACGGGCTCAGTAGTTGTGGCTTGTGGGCTCTAGAGCGCAGGCTCAGTAGTTGGGGCGCATGGGCTTAGTTGCTCTGCGGCATGTGGTATCTTCCCGGACCAGGGTTCCAACCCATGTCCCCTGCACTGGCAGGTGGGTTCTTAACCACTGCGCCACCAGGGAAGCCCGAAGGGCACATTCTGAAACAGTGCTCCAAAGTGAGTATTACTGTCATTTCTGTTTTGCAGACAGTGGATCTGAGACTCATATAGATGAAGGTACTTCCCAGAGATCAAGCACCTCATGATAGAGTGCAGACTGCATCCCTGTTCTGCCCACTGGGGGCTCTTTTCTATAACTTTGCTGTCTGCCATTTTTGTTTACAGTGCATGCCATGACATCCTATTATAGGTTATTATTATTTTTTTACTATTCAAATATTTGGTTTCCACCTAGATGTGTTGACACAGAAGTCTTTGTAATTTATAGTTCTATTTTTTTATTCAAAACCAATAAACCAATTAGTAATTTAAATTGATATGAATAATCATGTACCAGTTTTTAATTTTTCATATATTTTCCTATTTTTGTCATATCTGCTAGGTTTCATGTGCACAGGGTCTGGGTATAATTTGCTATTTTTATCCTTGAGTGGCCGTTATTTTGAATTACTCTGAATGGAACAAACACTGGCTTTAAATTCCTTTATCTTTGCTTACAGTTGCACATAGTAGGTACTCATGAAATACTAAAACAATGTCCTCAAAGGATTTCTCTCCTATTAAGGAAAAGTAGTATAAAAAGAGAATTTTTAACAAGTCACAAAAGTATTGTCAGTAGAGCAGACTATTTTGTGTTAATTGCAAAAAATGGGAAAACAAGACTTCCAAGGAAAGTAGAAATTTACAAGTCACCAGAGTGAATAATGGAGAGTTGATTCCATTAAAAAATGGCAGCTTAATCACTTATTTAAATTTTGTGATTAAAAAAAAGGTGCTGAAATGAAAAATCACTATGACATTCATCTGTAAAATGTGAGTAACAATAATCCTTGTGGCCAAGGGTTATTGTAGAAAGCTAATTGATTGAGTAAACTAATGTTGACTATTGGTAGTTCCTTCCAATTCTTGGAATGCTTTTGGTGCATTTAGGAAATTTTATGTTTTTACTTTTCACATCAAGTTTGTGAAACAAACGTTATTCATATTATATTCCCATTTATGATAATAGCCACCTGGTACTGTATTTTTGAGAACTGGTTCATTTTACTACTTTTTAAAAGATAATTTTAAAACCAAGTATTAACTAACTTTTTACTGTTTTCTCAATTTGAATCTGAACACTTTTTTTTTTTTTTTTGCTCATTTCTCGTTAGCGTGGTTTTGATTTCAAATTCTCTCTTAAACTGAATGTAATTTATGGGTGTTCTAAGTAGTAGTAGCTATAGTCATCAACATCATCTTTATTTATGTTCCATGCAGGCAGGAGACATGTGTGTTACTTTTACTACTGTCTCTAGGATCTACAACAATCTCTGACAGAGACGCAAGATTAGAACCTGGTTCTTCCTAGAACTGAAGTTAAAAAATAGTTGATATTGGCAATGCACAGTGAGGGAGAGAGAGTTTAACATCTGCTTAAAGTTGAGTGATCAGGATGATAGTAACACCAACCAATCATAGGGATTTTCTTTCATTTAAGTGTAAACTAGTAGTAATACTGACATGGTTATCCAAAATCGAACTTAGGGTGGGTGTACTGATAGAATGTTCTAGAATGAGAAGTGGACAATCTCATTGGAAGACTTGAAATTAGTTTTGAATCTCTAATGGAGACATTGACAAGCTAGATGATCCTCCAACAGAGGCTTGAATAATGATGATACTTAGAATCATGCCATCAAGAAAAGTTGAAAAGAAACCAGAAGTTGTCCAACAAGTAGAAGATTTGAGTTGAATTGGGCAGTGTTAGGTGAAAAAGTTGGGGATAAATAGTCTGTGAATATTCCAGTTACATTCTGTGTTTCAAATATAAGAAGTAGGACAAAATATGTAAGTTAGAGGGAGAGACTTTTTAGCTCAATATAAAGATTAATAATGCAAAATAAAGTAAAGGCCGATTTGGGGGGAATAGTGGCTTTCCCCCTACTTTTGGAGTATAAGCTGAGGCAGGATGGAGACTCCTGTGGAAAAGGCATAGCTGTAGCCAGCGCTGCTAATCCAAGGGCCAGGACCCCGCGAAACACTGCTGGATGTGCACCAAGTCACAGCACATCATACGGCTTCAAACACAGACCATGCACTGAGTGGTACATATTTGCAAATTTTGAATGTTATGTACATGTTATTAATACAATTTGCTTAAAGCGCAAAGAAAATTTGCGTAGTTTGGCATTATATATTTTAATCAGTGGATATCTAAATTAGAATTATGATTGTGGGTTAAAACAAACAAAGAAACAAAAATACCTCTAAAAGTGTCAGCCCTAAAAACTTGGAAACCAACTCTAATACCCCTTCTAATGCTAAGATTTGGTGACTTTTGTGACCAGCAATTTAATTGATGTATGAACTATGTGAAAATTTACAGGAGTATAGAAACCACTGCGAAACACAAAAGAATAATGAAAAAGTAGTGGGTAAATACAGAATTTGGTCTTTACTATGAAAGAATGTCAAAAGGTTTGAGTTTGTTTGTGTTTTGTTTTTCTTCCCATATACTTAATCAAAAATGTTGGCTTTAGGTTGGGAGCCAAATAGTGGAAGTCTGGTTAAATCAGTCAGAATGGACATTCGATGACGCTTTGATTTGCTGGCTGACGTGTTTTTAATTTAATATTGAGGATAGTTCAAAGTCAAGTTCATGAGATATTTAAAACTATGCAATATAAAACTTCTCCAAGCAAAAAGTTTATTGAAATTCTATTGTATTTCCATTATGTAGATAAAAACCCAATTTCAGCCATTCTATCGATACATTCTCTCATTAGAGTGATGAACAGTAACAGGTAGCCCAGCGAAGTCCCTTTTTAATACCTGGTTTCACATCAACTATTAACAATTAGCATTTGTCTGGAAATGTCACCCCAACTCTCATGAACTAAAGAATTGGGGTAACCGTTTAGTAAATACACACACACACACACACACACTTTATCCTGAAATAATGAGGCACATTTGCATTTTGATTGAGTGATAAGCATACATCTCCACTTTTTTTGCATGTATGTAATTTTTTTCATTCAGTCAATAATTTGTTGAATGCCTACTATGTTCAGGAAAATAGGCATTCTTGTTAAGACAGTAATATAAAATACAAGTTTATGTTGCTTATTCATAAACTGTTATTCTCCCTCAAAATATTTGTGCACTACAGTTTTCAAGGATATTTCTGTTAAAGGGACAGTAAGATGCTATTAGGCATTTTAATCACCTTCTTGAGCACTGCCATTCTGGAACATCTGTCTCAGCATTTGGCTAATAGATGCTGTGTCTTTTTTTTCCCCCAAGATTCAAAGTTACAGAAGCATTTAGTTCCTTCATGAAGCCTCTTTGATGGCTTAGGCATGTTGAGAAAACATTAAGTAAAGGGGAAGCAAGCTGTTCATAATAGGTCTTTTTTATAGTGAAGAAAGTGTTCATAAAAATGGATGTAGAGCTATAATGTCAAAGAAACACAGGGTCCCTGGGAGCACAGCTTTGAATGACCCTGAAATGCATCTCTTTCAATGTCTCACCCCGTGTTTCCATCTCCAAGGACCCATGGCAGACCGCGATCACTGTGTTTGTACTTGTAAACTCTACTGTGGCTTTTAGTACCTTGAAAGGCTCATCTGATCCTTAGAAACTTCTTCCCATAAATGAGTCAAAAATGTCCCTTTCCTTTTACTCCTTGGACTGCAATTTTGCCACTAGATCCTCTTGGGACAAATCTAAACTTCCATACAAATGGCAGCATGCACGTGTTTAAAAGCAAGCAAAGGGCTTTACAGTCACCGTAATTTCATTCCTTATAATAATTTCCAAATAAAGGCAAGTGAGAGATTTAGAAACAGAGCCATAGTAGTTCTAGAAAGCAAGCCAATAGGCAGTGATCTCATGGTGTGAGACTAGATACAATATTAAAATTAAGCTGTGTGCTTTAATAATTTTACATTGGTATCTCTATCTGATGTTGTTGAATTTTTAAAAATGCATTTATTTGGTAATTTCTGTGCCATTTAACTTTTTAAGCAGGGACGTAATGGTGACATTCTAGTTCTCATGGAAATTTGGTTTTAAGGGGAGATAAGTAAAATCAAGAAAACAGATATGGTAATAGAAGTGAGCAGGGATGCTAGGGTTATGGGAGAGCTAGGATAAATAGGGACGATCTCTGGGGTGATGTGCTTGAGTTGTAGCCTGTCAAGAAGAAGCCATCCCCAAATAACCTGGGAGCACAGAACTGTCCTCAGAGGGAGCAGCTGTTGCAGAGGTCCTGAGGGAGAGCTGAGCGAGGGACTCAAAATCACACACACCCACAAAGACACACACACTACTGTAATGTGTGTGGGGTATGAGCAGGTCAGGATTGGAGGAACTGGTAGGAGGAAAATTCAGAGATACAAGTGAAGATCAGAGCACATATTTCTAGAAAACTCTCCTGGATCCCTCATCTGATACAGAAACAACACCCCAGAAAGGGTAAGTAAATCATGTGAGGTCACAAATCTAAGCAGTGGATCATTCATGAGATGATTTCACTAATGGTAATTTCTCCCACTCGATTGTGAGCAGCAAAGAAAGAGGAACCAGGTCTGGTTTTGGCTTCACTATGTATCTTCAGGTATTAGCTCAGAGTCTTGGTTAGTAGGGTTCAATAGGTATTTTTTAAGTAAGTGAATGGATGAATAAATAATGCCTATTTAAAATTTTAGTTTTAAAAGTATTTGACAACCACCAATCTGTTCTTTGTTTCTCTGAACTTGGCATTCTCAGATTACACATAGTGGGATTATAGTACTTGTGTGTTTCTGTCTGATTTATTTCACTTAGCATGATGCCTTCAGGACTCACCCATGTTGTCGCAGATGATGGGATTTCCTCCTTTTGTATGGCTGAGTACAGATGGGTAATTGCCAGAGATGGGGGTTGGGGGGTGGGACAAACAGCTGAAAGTTGTCCCAAAGTACAAACTTCCAGTTGTAGCATAAATAAGTTCTGATTTATAATTTTGTGTTAATTTCTTCTGGACAGCAAAGTGACTCAGTTATACATATATATATTCTTTTTCATATTCTTTTCCATTATGGTTTGCAACAGAAAATTGAATATAGTTCCTTGTGCTATACAGTAGGACTTGTTGTTTACCCATCCTATGTATACTAGTTTTGTATCTGCTAATCCCAAACTCCCAATCCATCCCTCCCCACCTCCTCTCCCCCTTGGCAACCACAAGTCTGTTCACTATATCTGTGAGCCTGTTTTTGTTTTGTAGATACATTGATTTGTCTTGTATTTTAGATTCCACATATAAGTGATATTGTATGGTATATGTTTTTCTCTTTCTGACTTACTTCGCTTAGTATGATGAACTCTAGGTCCACCATGTGGCTACAAATGGCATTATTTCATTCATTTTAACGGTTGAGTCATATTCCATTGTCTATATGTACCACATATTCTTTATCCATTCACCTGTTGATGGACACTTAGGTTGCTTCCATGTCTTGGCTATTGTAAGTAGTGCTGCAATGAACATAGGGGTGCATGTATCTTTTTGAATTAGAGTTTTGTCTGTATATATATGCCCAGGAGTGGGATTGCTGGATCATATGGCAACTCTATTTTTAGTTTTTTGAGGAACCTCCATACTGTTTTCCATAGTGGCTGCGCCAGTTTACATTCCCAACTGGTGTCCTTTTAAGAGAAGGAGATTAGGACACAGACACACACAGAGGGAAGACCATGAGAAGATACAGGGAGACAAATCACGGAGAGAGTCCTGAGGAGATACTAACTTTGCTGGCATCTCAATCTCTGTTTTCTAGAACTCCAAGGAAATAAATTCCTGTTGTTTTAGCCATCCAGCTCTTTGTTATGGCAGCCCTAGCAAACTAATATACATTACAATAAAAACTATGCTACGGATGACTCCATAGAGCTCTAACCACCATTATTAGTGATATTATTAATAACAAGAGTATCACACTCAATTCTAGGGATGTCAGGCATGGTGTCAGTTTGGAATACATAATGCTTATTCTATATTTCATGATGTAGTCATTTATTAGAGAGCATGATTGTACTGTATTTTCTTTTTTCATTCCCAATGCCTAACAAATGCCCCAGAACACTGTAGACTATTAACTTACAAACTTTTTTTTTCATAATGAGTGGAAACTTGTCTCTGATTGAAATCACATCAGGAATCCGAAATATTAAAAAAAAATAATAATAAAAGCTGGTCTGTTTGAAGCAAGGGTGATGTAAAACCTGTGTTGTATTAGGATTCTCTTGGAAAAGAGCCAACAAGATGCATGTATGTATATAGAAAGATTAATTTGGAGGAATTGGCTTCCATGATTTTGGAGGCTTGGTAAGTCCAAATCTGCAGAGTAGGCCAGCTGTCTGGAGACCCAGGGCAGAGATACTTTTTGAGGAGGTGGAAGGAAAAGGCCTAAGGCAGTAACTATTGATATCAACACTCAAAGTATCAATAATAAATATACAATGCCCCTGGTATGGTATATAAATTTGAATAACTGTATATCCATCTGTGCACTTTCCAAGTGGCAGAAAAACCAACACCTGGTTACACAGGTTAGAGTAAAGCTTGTGGGAACAGAACTCTTTATACCAACAGAGAAGGAAGCTTGGTTTCTTGGCCTGGGAAGGATGCAGTCTGAGAGGGTGAAGACACAGCTAATAAGCAGGAGAAAGCCACCCAGGACTTGTAGGGGACACACACCTCACTCTTCCAGCTCAAGAACAGGCATCCCTGTGTCTACTTACGGTAGTATTTTCTCACAACCCACAGAGATGCCCACAAATCCTAGAATATTAAGACTTTTAAACTGTCTGGCCAATCATTTCAAACATCAGTTTTTGTTATCTTGGGGGTCTACTATGTTTTTTAAAATTTTTTCTGTGTCCTCGGGGCCTCGAGTCATGTCTCTGCCATTCATCATGAGACCCCAGGGGTGCATCTCTGCATACTTAAAAAGGCTTGCCGGTCAGGGCAGAGACCGTCATTAACCATCAACATTCCTGCTACTTCGATGTCTCAGACCCTCCAGTGACTTAATATGGCATCCAGCCTGGGGCTCGGATGTAGACATGACTGCTGGTTGCAATCTAATTTTCTTCTGCAATTGAAAAGATTCATCTATATGATGAAAGAATATTTCCAAGGGTTGAATAAGTTTTATGTCTATGCACATCTATCCTGGAATAATTGGCCAATGTTTTCCTTCACCATAGCCCATGAAACTGATGTGAGGGGATTCTTTCTCTTGATGACTCTACCTTCAATATATGTATTTAATACAGAATGGGAGTCTGCTAAATGCTGACTCCATGTTTAAAAAAACAAACAAAAAATGCCCATGGATATAAATTCACCCAACCTGGCCTCCAAGAAGGGAATAACTTCATTTAAAGTAACTGACTAAGGACTTGTTATTGGTTAGATTTTCCCTTACAGAACTTTATTTGTGCCAACATTAGTAGATTGGGACTTAAGGTGATATCTCATGAAAGAAAAACTTAAAGCACTGCTTTAGTCAACTTGTTAATATTTACATTTTAACTATTTTATATTTTAAAGTTTGCTTATGAGACTGTTTAAGCAACCCAGTAAACTGCAAACTTTACTACTGAGCTGTGAGAAGAACTTCAGTGTTTCAGTATTTCTGGGTTACGAGACTGTATGACTTTAATTGAGAAGATGCTGTGATGTAATAGTGACAAAAGCAGCATCATTCATGAGTGAAAAGATCCTGAGTTGTCATGCGTGGCACTGTCCGAGAACAGTATTTTGAACCCTATATCTCTTTCAATAGCAAACGCATTAGCATTCTAAACATATCCCGTGCCAGTCGAGATTTTAATTTGTCCGAGACTCATTTCAAAGGAAACCCATAAGCAGCGCAGTGAAAATGATACAAAAATAAAGACATTTGAATTTTCCATTTCTGTAGTGAGCACAGAGGAAGATTAAAATTAAACATTTTCCTTCTGTCCCCTAAAATTAGTTTTTAAGCGTCTACATTTTGTGTTTTGGTAACTTAATGAGATATTGACAAGGAATCCCCTGGATCTTTCCATATGGAATTCTAATGTGGTTCTGGTCACTGTTGGGGCAATTCCGAGACTCATTTGTCTGGATCAGGAAGACAAGTTTGCAACTGCTGTTAATTCCAGAAGGAGACAGAGGCGCCTCCCAGAACGAACATGGCTCCGCACTCCAGGGTCAGCTCGCCCGAGGAGCATAAGTAACTAACTTCACTCAAAACTTCTTTTTAATTTAACTTTTCATACGCTTTTGTGAAAACCTGTCACTCATCACTGTGCAGTCTCCAGAGAAACTGGTTTTCTTTATTGTGAAAGCATTCGAGAAATAATATTTAATTTTTCATTCTCAATGCTCTTAGTCATTCGATATTTGGCTTTCTTCTTGATCGTCCCTCACCCAGGTCTTGATCACTTACCAAGCTCACTCAGAGCCAATGGGCAAAAAGAGGCTGCTGTGTGCATCTTTGCTTCAACCCTGTATTGTCAGTTTTATAACATTTCTTATCATTTGACCATAAGCCATCCATGGTCCACTTTATTATTAGGCCAGATGGAAGTGAACCTCTTAAAACATGGGATCAGATGAAAGCACAGACATTATTCTCTCTCATTTTAAAATCGAGGAAATGGGCACAGAAAATTAAAGTGGTTTGTTGAAAGTCAGATAGTTATTAGCAGAATTAGACTTGGAATCCAATTGTCTTGGTGAAAAAGAAAAAAAGAAAAGAAAAAAAATGAACAAAACTTTTATTTTTCCTTGCACAGATTTTTTTTTTAAAGATTTTATTTATTGATTGATTGATTGATTAATTGATTGATTGATTGATTGCTATGTTGGGTCTTCGTTTCTGTGCTAGGGCTTTCTCCAGTTGTGGCAAGCGGGGACCACTCTTCATCGCGGTGCGCGGGCCTCTCACCATCGCGGCCTCTCTTGTTGCGGAGCACAGGCTCCAGACGCGCAGGCTCAGTAATTGTGGCTCACGGGCCCAGCCGCTCCGCGGCATGTGGGATCTTCCCAGACCAGAGCTCGAACCCGTGTCCCCTGCATTAGCAGGCAGATTCTCAACCACTGCGCCACCAGGGAAGCCCCCTTGCACAGATTTTTTAAGAGGAAAAGCCTTCAGGTTCTCAGTAGGTCTGTGTAAATAGATGTGCACACATCAGCGTCTTTTAAATTGGTTAAACTTCATAGGCTAGTCAGAGCTGCTCCTTATAAAGAAATTATCCCCTGGTAAACTAAGTTTTGGAAACCACTTATTCAGTATTCCTCTCTTGGAGATGTAATATGACATAATTACATTACATTCAAATTTCTGACGAATGCTACAGAAAGAGCTGATTTTTTTTATCCTAATGTTTATTGAGCTTATTTGATACCACCTTATGTATTTCATGGAATACCTTTAGTTCTTCATCCTACACACACTTATTATTAAGCATGTTTTATGTGAGTCACTATTCTGAACACCTGAGGTTACAGCAAGGAAATATTGATAATCCCTAACTTCACATAATCCTATTCTAAGGCAGGTTGGGAATATACAAGACAGACAAACAAGGACAGCAGGATGGAGACAAGGTTTCTGCAGAGAACCCGGATTCCTAGATGAGACAGAAGTTGACCTGTCTCAATCTGGCTATTAGATCGACGGCCATGCAAGGCCTCTCTGAAGGGATGACATTTAGACTAAGTTCTGAGTAACAAGAAGAACCTGGTTATGCAAAGATCATTGCAGACAGAGGAAATTCTAGAATATAAACTCTGAGAGGGGCTTGCCCACACGAGAAACAGAAAACCAGTGTAGCTAAATAATGGGCGAGGTCACGGCTGCCACTGTGGACAAAGGGGGTCAATGATGTGAAATGGGGTCAGACAAGGCAAGATCTCATAGGGTTTTGTAATCAAGAGCAAATAATTTGGTTTTAACCCGAGGAAGCTGTGTGAGGATGCTCAGGACGAAAGTGATATGATCTCATTTGTGTTAAACAAGGTCTTTCTGGCTAATATGGAGAAAGGGTTGCAGGATGATGAGAAATGTAGGGAGTCCAGTAAGAAATACCTGCACACATTTCCACAGTGAGATGATGGTGGCTTGCACTAGGGCTGGGATGGAAGATGCGGAGACTGTGGTTGGGATGGAAGAGAGGAAAACAGGAGGATGCTTTCCAGAAAGAGTAAGACTTGTTATCTAAGACATGGGAGGTTGGAGAAGAGGAGAAATCAAAGATAACTAGGGTTTGAGAAAGGCTGATAAAGATCACATTTTTGCTGTGTTCATGTGGAATTTATTTACTTAGAAAGTATATTTGAGTTACAATATTAGTTTCAGGTATACAGCATAGCGATTCAGTATTTTGGGGGATTATACTCCATTAAGTTATTAGAAGATAATGGCTATAATTCCCTGTGTTGTACAATATATCCTTGTTGCTTATCTTTTTTTTTTTTTTTTTAAATACATCTTAATATAGTTTTTTTGGCTTTTGGGTTTTTCTTTTTTTTTTTTTTTTTAACCCCACATTTGTTTATTTATTTATTTTATTTTGGCTGTGTTGGGTCTTCGCCTCTGTGCGAGGGCCTTCTCTAGTTGTGGCAAGCAGGGGCCACTCTTCATCGCGGTGCGCAGGCCTCTCACTATCGCGGCCTCTCTTGTTGCGGAGTACAGGCTCCAGACACGCAGGCTCAGCAGTTGTGGCTCACGGTCCTAGTTGCTCCGCGGCATGTGGGATCCTCCCAGACCAGGCCTCGAACCCGTGTCCCCTGCATTGGCAGGCAGACTCCCAACCACTGCGCCACCAGGGAAGCCCGCTTATCTTTTATACATAGTAGTTTGTATTTCTTAATCCCATACCCCTAATTTGCCCCTTCCCCTCCCCTCTCCCCTTTGGTAACCACTAGTTTGTTTTCTATGTCTGTGAGTCTGTTTCTGTTCTGCATATACATTCACTTGTATTATTTTTTAGATTCTACATATAAGTGGTGTCATACAGTATTTGCCTTTCTCTGTCTGACTTATTTCACTAAGCATGATATTCTGTAGGTCCGTCCATTTGCTGCAGAATTTCATTCTTGTTATGGCTCGATATTGCTAAGTATTAGTGAAATGCAAATCAGAACAACGAGGTATCACCTCACACCTGTCAGATGGCCATCATCAAAAAGTCTACAAATAACAAATGTTGGTGAGGATGTGGAGAAAAGGGAACCTTCCTCACTGTTGGTGGGGATGTAAATTGGGGCAGCCACTATGGAGAACAGTATGGAGGTTCCTCAAACTAAAAATAGAGCTACCATATGATCCAGCAATCCCACTCCTGGGTGTATATATGGAAAATATGAAAACACTAATCTGAAAAGATACATGAACCCTGATGTTCATAGCAGCACTATTTACAATAGCCTACATATGGAAGCAACCCAAATGCCCATCACCAGGTGAACAAATAAAGAAGATGTGGTATATATACCTAATGTGATTTATTTGGTTTTTATTATTTTTTAAATTCCTTGTCAGAGGCTGTTGGAATCTGACAATATGTTAACACAGTTTTCTCAAAACTCACTATTCTATGCAAATCTAACAGATTCTTAATTATAGATGCGTTATAATTGTGAAGGCTGTGACAGGTGTTCAAAATCAAACATAAGCGCATTGAGAAGAGCCATGAGAACCTACACAGCATTACAGTTTATTTCTCCTGAAAGCAAGTGTGTCTTTTCTAGCCAGGAATGTCAGGATGGTATCCTGGTTAAACTTGGGTTGTCTTTGTAAATGTTAAGTGAGTTTCAATTAGGACATTCCCAGGTACTGGCATATGGGCTGGTAGTATGCTGTATAGGATATAATTAAGCACTTTGTGGCATCACTTTTTGCCCGTTGACATGCAGTACATCACCCACAAATTCAGAGTTGTAAAGTCTTGCCAAGCATGAGGGTGTTACTCTGTATACTAGGATTCTAATTTGTGTAGCAATGTCAAGACAGATTCTTTATTTTCTGTTTTAAATTATACCTCCTGTATTGTTCACTTTGAGAGCTCCTGGGGATAGAACTTCATCAGAACTGCTGTTCTGTACCAGGCCGTAAGTAATTAGCAGGCCAGCTTTTACAGCCGTACGTTTGTATAGCTGGTGACAATTTATACAGCAGCCTTCCCCCACTCGACTATTCATTATTGTATATTGGAGCAGTGCAAGTATGTTGACAAAATTCACAACCAAGTTGATAAATTGGGTTTATCTGCTATTCAAAAACGATGCTTTTATTTGAAGAGGTTTTTATAGAAAGCTGAGTTCCATATGAATAGTTCATTTCATTGATGTAATTGAAATTTTATCTTGAGCTTTGATCTAGCAGAGAACATTTCAGGAAGATGACAGTACCTTGGGGAAATCTGGAAGTCACAGAGGAATTACAAGTTAAAAATCACATCCTGAAAGACATGTTTTGAACTGCAAAAGTAATAGTTTAATGTGTTTTTTTTTCAACCAGATACAAATGATCTCTAAATACAGGTGCTACTGAAACAGGTTGCCTTTTAAATTAATGTCTTTAATTATTCATGATTAATTATTTCTATTTATACAGAGCCTTTGATTCCAATCACCTGTGGTTCGAATATAACTTTGCAAGGGTATGTGCAGTTCATTTTGGCTCTTGACAGAAAATTCAGGACTCTCTTGGTCTGTTCAGGCTGCTATAACAAAGCACCAACAACTGGGTGGCTTATAAACAACAGGGGTTTATTTCTCATAGTGCCAGAGGCTGAAGTCCAAGATCAGGGAGCCAGTGGGGGATCTGGGGGTTGGGGGGTCTTCCTGGTTGAAGATGGTTGACTTCTCCCTGTGTCCTCACTTGAAGGAGTGAAGGAACTCTCTGGGGTCTCTTTTCTAAGGGCACTAATCCCATTCATGGGGGCCCCACTCATGACCTAATCACCTCCCAAAGGCTCCACCTCTTAATACCATCACCTTGAGGGTTAGAATTCCCATATATGAATATGGGGGAACACAGACATTCAGGCCACAGCAAAAACAAAAGGCAAGTTTGTACCTACTTTTTGGAAAAAGGTAATACTTCAGGAACATAAGAGCGGGATTACATTAAGGATCAAAACTATGCCAGCAGATGTAGACTTTCTTTTATAATTGGCACATCTAATGTAGAGAAGATACTGTTAAAAATAGTTACATTCATGGGCTTCCCTGGTGGCGCAGTGGTTGAGAATCTGCCTGCCAATGCAGGCGACAAGGGTTCGAGCCCTGGTCTGGGAAGATCCCACATGCCGCGGAGCAACTAAGCCTGTGAGCCACAGCTACTGAGCCTGTGCGTCTGGAGCCTGTGCTCCACAACGGGAGAGGCCACGACAGTGAGAGGCCCGCGCACCGCGATGAAGAGTGGCCACCACTTGCCGCAACTGGAGAAAGCCCCTGCACAGAAACGAAGACCCAACACAGCCAAAAATAAATAAATAAATAAAAATAGTTACATTCATGATTTGGTTCTCCTAATATTAAGCCCTAACTTTAAAAAATTTTTAATTAATAAATAAATACATTTTATTTAATTGATTGATTGCTGTGTTAGGTCTTCGTTACTGCATGCGGGCTTTCTCTAGTTGCAGCAAGCTGGGGCTACTGTTCCTTGCGGTGTGCAGGCTTCTCATTGTGGTGGCTTCTGTTGTTGTGGAGCATGGGCTCTAGGCGCATGGGCTCTAGAGTACAGGCTCAGTAGTTGTGGCGCACAGGCTTGGTTGCTCCATGGCATGTGGGATCTTCCCAGACCAGGGCTCAAACCTGTGTCCCCTGCATTGGCAGGCAGCTTCTTAACCACTGTACCACCAGGGAGGTGCCAAGCCCTAACTTACTTTTTTTTTTTTTTTTCTAACTTACTTTTAAAAATAAATTATGGAGTGGTCTAATTTCATTCTTTTACATGTAGCTGTCCAGTTTTCCCAGCACCACTTATTGAAGAGGTTGTCTTTTCTCCACTGTATATTCTTGCCTCCTTTCTCAAAGATAAGGTGACCATATGTGCGTGGGTTTATCTCTGGGCTTTCTATCCTGTTCCATGATCTATATTTCTGTTTTTGTGCCAGTACCATACTGTCTTGATTACTGTAGCTTTGTAGTATAGTCTGAAGTCAGGGAACCTGATTCCTCCAGCTCCGTTTTTCTTTCTCAAGATTGCTTTGGCTATTTGGGGTCTTTTGTGTTTCCATACAAATTAGAACACTCCCTAACACCATACACAAAAATAAACTCAAAATGGATTAAAGGCCTAAATGTAAGACCAGACACTATAAAACTCTTAGAGGAAAACATAGGCAGAACACTCTATGACATAAATCACAGCAAGATCCTTTTTGACCCACCTCCTAGAGAAATGGAAATAAAAACAAAAATAATGGGACCTAATGAAACTTCAAAAGCCTTTTGCACAGCAACGGAAACCATAAACAAGACGAGAAGACAACCCTCAGAATGGGAGAAAATATTTGCAAATGAAGCAACTGACAAAGGATTAATCTCCAAAATTTACAAGCAGCTCATGCAGCTCAATATCAAAAAAACAACCCAATCCAAAAATGGGCAGAAGAACTAAATAGACATTTCTCCAAAGAAGATATACAGATTGCCAACAAACACATGAAAGAATGCTCAACATCATTAATCATTAGAGAAATGCAAATCAAAACTACAATGAGATATCATCTCACACCAGTCAGAATGGCCATCATCAAAAAATCTACAAACAATAATTGCTGGAGAGGGTGTGGAGAAAAGGGAACCCTCTTGCACTGTTGGTGGGAATGTAAATTGATACAGCCACTATGGAGAACAGTATGGAGGTTCCTTAAAAAACTACAAACAGAACTACCATACGACCCAGCAATCCCACTACTGGGCATATATCCTGAGAAAACCATAATTCAAAGAGTCATGTACCACAGTGTTCACTGCAGCTCTATTTACAATAGCCAGGACCTGGAAGCAACCTAAGTGTCCATCAACAGATGAATGGATAAAGATGTGGCACATATATACAGTGGAATATTACTCAGCCATAAAAAGAAACGAAACTGAGTTATTTGTAGTGAGGTGGATGGACCTAGAGTCTATCATACAGAGTGAAGTAAGTCAGAAAGAGAAAAACAAATACCGTATGCTAGCACATATATATGGACTCTTAAAAAAGTCATAAAGAACCTAGGGGCAAGATGGGAATAAAGACAGAGACCTACTAGAGAATGGACCTGAGGATACAGGGAGGGGGAAGGGTAAGCTGGGACAAATGAGAGAGTGGCATGGACATATATACACTACCAAATGTAAAATAGATAGCTAGTGGGAAGCAGCTGCATAGCACAGGGAGATCAGCTTGGTGCCTTGCGACCACCTACAGGGGTGGGATAGGGTGGGAGGGAGATGCAAGAGGGAGGAGATATGGGGATATATGTATATATGTATAGCTGATTCACTTTATTATAAAGCAGAAACTAACACACCATTGTAAAGCAGTTATACTCCAATAAAGATGTTTAATAAATAAATAAATAAATTATGGAGGACCAAGTCAGAGATTGTTCGCCAAAATCCAGGTGTGAGCTGCAGTGAGAAACAGGACTCAGATGTAAGATCCAAAGAAGGGAAACAATGGAAAAAGCGTGACTGAGCCAGAAGCAGAACTTAAGCCCCTGGGGTGGGGGCAGGTTCCAGTCAGCCCAGAGGATGTACTGTAAGGCCCACATTAAAAACTTGGGAGACAAAACATCTGAAATGTTGGGTCTGAAATAGCTTTATGGTCCCCTGACCATAAAGACTTGAAAGGACTGAGCAAAACAGAGCCACCAGTGAGGAAGGGCTATATCCTCCTCTTAAATAGTATCTGGTTGCTGTGTTCTTTAATCAGCAGTGCGTTTCCTTGGGAACCTCCTCAGAAGAAGGAACAATTCTTGTAACTCATTTCAAGCCCCAAATTCATACAGTCTCCACCTCTTCCATGACCTAGAGTGTAACTATCTTTGTATGATCCTTGTTTGGCTGACCACAGACTACATCCTTTCTTCAGAAACCATGTCCAGCTCTACCTGCCTACAAAGGGCTTTAAACGAAGTCCTTCCTCATCACACTGATGTGTTGATTCTCAGTACAAGTTCCTGATGACTCCAGACTTACAGCTGTCTAGCTTGCATGTTACAAGAGGTCTATGTGGGTCTACAGTTGAAAGACAAAATGTTGGTCTTTGGAAAAAGAGATAGAGATAAAGAATGTTATAATGCTGAAGGTCTAGTTAAAGTGATGGATTTAATCTTCCTCAGAATCCATCAAAATGAATTCTTGTGAGTCTGATTTTGTCACTTGGTCTTAATTACAGACTCATTGTTCAGTAAGGCAAGATCAGAAATTATGGAACCCTATTTCATATCCAAATTGTGGATATGGGTTTAAATGCCATCAAATTCTATACAATCTGGGTTAGGCCTGAAAATGGTGACTATTTCAACAGTTTGTGGCGCTCCAACTGCCTCCTCTGCTTCAGAGGTTATTTTCCATAACTAGCTTCTGTATCTTTGAGAGAGCGCTTGATTCTCTACATAGCAGACTTGCTCCTCAGAAGCTTTGAGGACTTTGTGATTTAAGTTCCAAGTATAAACTGTGCACTCCCCCCTCATCCAGGTAACAAGGCCGCGTCATCAACCCCACAGCCATCCCTGCCACGGCATCCCTCCGAGGACTTCTCAAATGCTCCCCACGTGACTTTGTATTCATTTACTCTCGCTCTTACTCAGTGACTAAACACTCTTTAAAATCAGACCCACAGGTCCTGGTAAAGAGAATTAGGTACCTCCCATCCCATGTAATTCCTTCCAAAATACCTTCCTCAGAACTGCCTGGCCTAGAGGAATAAAATATACCCATGGGCCCCCATCACAATGGCTCCTCACAAAAGACGAAAGCAGACCGGTATTTTTAGTACCACATTCACAGTTTTGAAACCTAAAGAAAAAGTTCTATCAGTATTAAATAATAAGGATAAAAAATCAGACCCATCATGGTGGTGGCTTGTCTAGTAGCAGGCTACCAGCACCAGACTCTTCAGAATTCTTATTTGCTTAAAACCTGTGTCCATGGTACCAGTGATTCAGTTGGCTTGTCCGTCAGTTTAGACCTGAGAGCGACGCTGTCCAGTACGTTGTGAGCTGCGTTCACCATTTAAATTTTCCCAGTAGCCAAATTAAAGGGCATGAAAAGAAACAGGTGAAATTAATTTCAATGGAAAATTTATTAACCCAGTGTATATGACATATTTAACATGTGATCAATATAAAAAAAAGTACTGAAATATTTTACATTCTTCCTACTAGTTCATTGAAATCCATTCTGTGTTTTTACAAAACATCACATCTCAAGCGTTAATGGCCCTGTGTGGCTCACAGCTGCCCTACTGAACACTGCAGCTCTAGGGAGGAAGAAAAAGGCCCATAGGATTATAATGTCTATTTATATTTCCTACTGGAAGTTTTACGGCTCTGAACTTTGCTTGCTGCCACTTGAAAAACACTGTCCAGAGTACCTGGAAATCTCTCAGCATTCGTGGGCTTTTGTTGTGCCCATTTGCTTAAAACATAATTAAGGAAAGGAGTCGGCAGGGTTTTTTTTAGAATTCCTCTTTCAGATAAATCAACTCTGTCAGACTAAATTAGGCACAGTCTCCCACGCTACAGATATTTCAATTGGAATATTTTATTTTGCTGGTGAAGGAGCTATTTCTTCAGAAATACAGCACCTGAGAAGACTGGTGTCACAGTCACACTTTTATCCCCACAAACTGTCCAACCCCAAAATGAAGGCATAACAAAAGGGCCCTCTGGAGGAAGGGTGAGTTCAGTGGCCTTTGGTAGGCGCACGGGAATTAATGGACTTAAAAAATTAGGTCATTTGAAGTGTTCGTATAAAGTTAGTAGAAATTAAAAGGTGGGTATAAAAAAAAAATATTTTCCACATCAATAAAACTGAGGATTGCAATGGTAAACTAAATTTAAAAAATTTAAAATTTTAAAGAGTTAAAATCTCTGATCAAAATCATTTTTAATAAGTTTATGTTTAACTGATCAAGATTGACAAAAGTATTTTAGAGGAATAAACCTAAATATATATTATGCATTATATAAATAAGTTAATTCAAAAATGAGTTAAGTGGTTCAAAAATATATTAATTGCATAAGAGGTGTAAAGATATTATACTTCCTTCTTGAAATGTCTGCACAAGAAATATCATCCTTCTTCCTGAAATCTGATATTTAACTTCCCATTAATTAATGCATTAATTAATGCAACCAGGATTAAAAATTAGAGCACTGGATTTCTATTATACATACAAAACAAGGTTTTCAGGAGAAAGATTCTGGACATTTTCTGGCAAAACTGAAACATTTTGGAGTTCTGGACTATTTTATTTAATTCCTTACCTAAACTAGTAACTCATAACAGTATTGTGAACTGTGATTGCCCTTATGCAGCAAAGATAAATCAAAGGCTATTGAATCACAGGCTCTAGCTTACATCTTTGGGATAACTGTCATTTGCATGAAAGGCTCATGAGATCACAGGTAATTTATTCTTCTTGAAAGCTCTTCCATGACCGTGGAGATCATAGAATATTGATGCTGAATTATTTCTTCAGCTGACTCAGACTTCATAACCAAAGGGAACCTAAGACAGCATAACAAGAAAGTTGGCCAGGTAATGGAGTATCGACGAGTGTGTGCTAGCCCTCTGCAGTGAGTAACTCTAGTTCAAATTCAGGTATCTTAAATCTAAAACACCACAGGCATAACTTATTTTTATGAGATTAATCTACGATAAACCCACAGTCCTATTTTGTGAGTAAATCTTTTGTTCTTTGTTCCGTACAAGCCCATACTCAAAGTTTGATACCATACTGAACCTGAAGGATTTTAAGATGGCACTTGCCCAGAAGGAAGTTGTGGAGTAAAGGTGAGAAGACAAAAATGTTGATGCAACTTAGTATAGCAGGGGAGGGCAGTGGTTGAAGGAAGGTGAGCCACCCAGAGGACACAGAATCTAATTAAGCTGTGTGACTTGATTGAGGGGTGGTAGAGTTACCCATTGGAGAAGGCCAAAGTTGGGAGAACACCAATTCATGTTTATGGGTACCTAGCAGCTCTTTTCTGAAATGTGTATTCTATAATTACACTTAGGAAGACCTGTATCATTTTTGACATTGTTCTTTTCTAGATACTCAAAACAATTCAAGAGTTCATATCCTTCCCACTTCCTCCTAACTGCACTCAACCTGATTATTTCCAATAGGTTTGGTGTTAAGATTTCAGAGGTGTTTAAGACAAGTGTCCTTCCCTGTAGAAGTGCATCTTTAAAGGGCACATTGCACATAATCAGTGCAGGTAACAGGTAAATAGTAGAGGCAGCTACGTGGCACGGTGTCTATTCAAGGAATGAAGTGATGCACTGTGTTTAATTTGAAGAATATTTCAGAAAGATGAAATTTCGAGCTTATCCCTTAAAGGACAAAAATTGTACAAGAAAAACCATGGGGACCATATAAGATATTTCAGGCAGAGTTAACAGCATGAACCAAGGTGCAGAGATGTGAAGCAGCACATGCAAGTGCTGTAGTTGTATATGACTAGAGAGGAGAGTGTGAGGGACCAGTAAGAGATGAATCTGGACGGAGAGGAAAACCATCTGTGTGTTATCTCCACCCATAGCTCAAGGCTTCTTGTTTTTTGGAGCCCCTTTCATGGCTTCTGGCTGCTTGGTGTACATTTTCAATCTCCCTTGTCATGGCGAACTCCTACTCTTTCTTTAGTACTCAGGTCAAATACTATCTACTCTAGGAGCTCCTGTGGATGAGTATTTTGTCTTCTGAGCTCACATAATACACCACACAGTTGTACCTTCCCATGCACCACACTGTCTGGCAGTTGTGTCTGTGTGTCTGTTTCGTGACATTAAACCATAAGGTCCTTGAAGTCGGGCCGTCATTAATGGGTTATCCATCCTAATACTGGAAGCACCCAGGACTTTGCAGAATGTATTGAAAGGCATTCAAATTGAACTGATGAGCATTGGCCAAAAGAGAGGTATCATGCTACAGTTGACCCTCGAACAACATGGGTTTGAACTGCATGGGTCCACTTAGATGTGGTTGTTTTTCAGTATTAAATACTACAGCACTACGTGGTCCATGGTTGATCGAACCCACAGATGTGGATGAGTGTATATGCAGAAACCACTTGTAAGGAGGGCCAGCTCTAGGTTACATGAGGATTTTCCACTGCATGTGGAGGGTTGGTGCCCCTAAGCCCACTCCACCCTTGCCCAATATTGTTCAAGGGTCAACGGTATGTTCTAAGCAGTGTGGCTTTTTCTGAAGAAAATGAGGAACCACTGAGAGTCCTAAGTAGAGAAGTGGTCCAATCAGATTTTTATGTTTGCGAAGGGTGACTCTGATGCCCAGGTGGAAGAGATGGTGAATCCGGAGACAGGGATCAAGGAAATGTAATACTTAATTTTCCAAGAGAAAGGTGATGCCGTGTCAACTCTAGTCAGTTCTGCCTCTGGGATAGAACTCTGGATTTGCGTGTGTTTGTTTCTTGTTGAACCTTTCAATATTCTTTGGAGAGCAGAAAGAGCAGGGATACCGAAAATGAATTTTTAGGTTCAAACTTTCTCTACCATATTAGATAAATATCTGCTTAAACTTTAGTTTCTTCAGCAAAACAAAGAGGGTGGTTACGATGACAGAATGGGATAACACGAAGAGTTAGCTATCACTCTGTGGTCGCTTAATGAATACTAGTGACTTTTTCAAAACAGGTTTATTAAGGTATAATTAATAAATAGAAAACTGCATATACTTAACTTGTAGAATGAATGATGAGTTTTACATATGCATGTGCCCATGATACCATCTCTACAACAAGGTACAGATACATCCATTGCTCCCTAAAGTCCCCCTGTGTCCCTTTCTATGTTTGTGGTAAGAGCACCAGCTATGAGATCTGTGCTCAGCAGACATTTAAGTGCAGGGTGCAGTCTTGTTAACTACAGGTGCAGTGTCCTGCCGAAAACGGCTAGAACGCGTTCATCTTTCATAGTGGAAACTTTTCCCAGCAGACCAACAGCTCTCCATTTCTCCACCCAGCAGCCCCCGGAAACCACCGTTCTACTCTGCTTCTATAAGCTGACTCTTTTAGAGACTTTGTATAAAGACAATCATAAAGCATTTGTTCTTCTGTAACTGGCTTTTCACTTAGAGGAGGTCCGCCAGGTTCATTCATGTTGTCACAAATGGCAGTATTTCTTTCTTATTTTAAGGCTGGATAGTATTCCATTTCATGCATACACCACATTTTCTTTGCCCATTCATTCATCAGTGGCTATTTGGGTTGTTTCCATTCCTTGGCTACTGTAAATAATGCTGTAATGAACACTGGAGTATACACATCTCTTTGGGATCCTGATTTTGTTGACTTTGGATATATACCCAGAAGTAGGATTGCTGGGTCAAATGCTAGTTCTATTTTTAATTTTTTGAAGAATCTCCATACTGATTTTCATAGAGACTGCACCATTTTACATTCCCACCAGCAGTGCACGAGGGTTCCATTTTCTGTACATCCTCACCCACACTTATCTTTTTTTTAAAAAAAAAAGCCATTCTAACAATTGTGATGTGATATCTCTTTGTGGTTTTGATTTGCATTTTCCAGATGAGTGATGTTGAACATCTCTTCACGGACCTTTTGACCACTTGTATGTCTTCTATGAGAAATTTCTATTCAAGTCCTTTGCCCAGTTTTCAATTGGGTTATTTTTTTTAAATTTTTGCTATTGAGTCGTAGGAGTTCCTTATATATTTTGGGTTTTTATCTCTTATCAGATATATGGTTTAAAAATATTTTCTTCCATTCTGTAAGTTGCTTTTGCACTGTGGAGTGCTTCCTTTGCTGTGCAGAAGCTTTTCAGTGCCATGTAGTCCCAGCTAATTTTACTTTTGTGACTTGTGCTTTCGGTTCTTATCCAGGAAATTATCACTAAGCCCAATGGCATGAAGTTTTTCCCTATGTTTTATTCTAGAAGCTTTACAGTTTCAGTTTAAAGTCTTTAATCCACTTTGATTTTCATTTATGGTGTAAGATAAAGGGTCCAGTTTCATTCTTTTTTCATGTGGATATCCAGTTTTCCCAGCACCATTTATCCTTTCCCCATTGAGTGTTTTTGGCACCCTTGTCAAAGATCAGTTGACCGTATTTGTGCGGGTTTATTTCTGGGCTCTCTGTTCTGTTCCTTTAGTCTAAATGTCTGTCTTTATGCCAGTACCAGACAGTTTTAAATAATATAGCAGTTACTTTGAGAGAAGGTAAGTTCCTCATAATTAAAAGTTTAGAGCCAAAGTGCTTGCCTCTACAACAAAAGGAGACTGTACGTAAAATTAGCGTCGAAAACATTGGGGTTGCTGCCAACTGGATGATGTCTGACCGATGCTGGTCCCTTCCCATCTCCTACACCCACACCTCCCTCCAACCTCTTCCCTTCTCTTCCCTTCTCTTCCCTCTGCCTTTCCCTAGGGCATTAATCCCGAGTCTTTTCCCTACAACCAGGGTTACTCTCAACTGTGATATCAAAATAGGAGTGATAAAGCAGCCTTACTGTCAACTTTTTGTCCCTCTTCTAAAATTTGTAAACTATCAAATCCTAATCAGAAGGGTGTGTGTGCAGTGCTTATACTGTCTTCACATTTACAAAAAGTGTGAGCAAGAGTGTTACATCATGCAAGGACCTTGCCTTTGGTAACAGTTACATGGGTGACTTAAAGGGTGAGAGAGAGAGAGGTGGAGGGCTTGGGATCATGCAGGGCTTCATTTAATGCCCATGTCTATCCTGACACGATCCCTCCATTGTATTCGTCATCTCACCTGCTGTATTGAAGGCCACGTCTATTGGAGGGCCATCCCTGTTCTCATCAGATGAGGCAAGGTCCCCTACGGTGTGGTCCCTGGCACCCCTGATTTCCCTCTTACAAAAGATGTACTTTTGTAATATCTCCACACCCTGCAGGTCTGTCCACTTTCTGTCCACTCCTTAAGGGGTAAAGCTCAGGACTGTCTAATTTGCTGTTGTTCCTCTACTGCCTAAGAAAGTACTTGGCATATATAATGAGCTTAATTAATAGGGGATATATGAGTTAATTAATAACAGGGTTGTTGTTATGCCTTCTAAGCATAGACATTTGGAAGTTTCCATTAGGAAAGGGCTTTAGTTCGTTCACACGGGGGATTTTTTTGAACTGTGTGAATGAATCTCAGCTCTACTGAATCTTGTGACTCTGAGTCGAGAGGGTGGGGTATCTTTGGCGCCCGGATCCTGGGGAGGCTGCGTCAACAGTGGGCTACACAGTTTCCCAGAGGAGCAGGCCTGGGGAGGGTGGTGGTTGGGACAGTGTGAGATTCAGAGGAAATAATCACCCCTGACTAGAATTCCGGTTTTTAAACTAGGCTACCATGCATCCTAAGGTTCCACTGATTTGCCTCAGGGAATAAAATGGGGCCAGACTGCCAAGGCCTGGACCTGCATCCCTGCTTCGCACGGATTGGATCAAGAGATGTACTTGGGCTTCCCTGGACAATTTTGAAATAATTTTTTTTCTTTAAACATAAGTAACAATACAGACCACACCAGAGAAATCCACTTATCTAATACCAGCTTCTGGTCTTACAGTCAACAGGAAGGACTAATGCCTAAGAAGTTAGCTGGGAGGTAAATGTTCAGTACGTATATTGAAACCTGGGCTTGGCACGGACAGATGAATGTGTTTATTAAATAGTCTGAACTCTTTCTGCCCTTTTCCTGGAATGTTTTCCACCTAATCCTTTATTCTGAAACTCAGGATACCTTCCAAGAGTAGATAAGATGTTCATACTAGTCTTTCACATGGAAGTGCTTTCCTAAAATGCCAGAGGGTCTCACCTCCCGTATTTGGTGACTCTGGATACAGATGATTTGACAGCTTTGGTCCATGACCCAGTGGGCTAAACATCTCTCCGTCACTCAGAGCTCTCCCTAAGGTCACCCAGTCTCAGTAGAACCTCCTCCATCATCCTGCTTCTCCTTTTCCTCTTGTAACTTTCCAGTCTTTTCCTGCACAGCACTTTGAACGGTTTGAATTTCTTTGCGTGTCTATTTGTTGGTTTATCTTTTTCTTGGGTCATGGCCAGAAGGAGGAGGGTCATGCAGAGATTAGACAAGAGATGGGGAAAGTGAAATGCGGCTTAAGTTAGGGGAAATAAATTGACAGTAACCAGAATCAAGTCTATTATTTCCCCTATGTAAAGAGCTGTGATTCTTCCTGATTCAGATATGAAAGAGGAAGATTGTTTAAATTGTGTGTTCTTAGAGCTTGAGCCTGGGTTTTTTATGTTAAAGAAACAAAAACCTAGAGATGGATTCAACTTCAAAGTGAGAGCATTCTTGATACACGAAGAGTAGTTCCGTAGGATCACAGCCTGCACTTGACACTGTTTTATGAAGTACTTAACCAGGCATTGTATAGAAAGCGTCCTAGGATATACATTTGTTAATTGATTTCTTTAAACAATTATTATTTGGCAATATAAATATTGATAATTTGCTGCTTATTATATTAATATGCTCTTTTTTCATTTTTGAAGAACCCCAAAGTGCAAACCTAAGCATCTATTCTAATTCACCACTATTAATAACTTGGGAAGAGGAGGAGGATTCCTGACAGTCATCTGTAACTATGTTAGCTGGTTATGCCACTTCTTCTGGAATACAGACCTAGATTTTAATCGCTGTTATTTAAATTTAGCTCAGAGGCAGGGTGGGAAACATAAAACATGCAAGTTTATCAGGAAGGCAAGAATTCTCCTGAAGAGATATGACCCAGTGAGACCTAATAATGAAGACAATATCTTCCTGAACTTTTTAAGTTTGATTCTATAATGCTTTTATCAAGCAAACCTATTGGAGGAATAAGTGGAATTTCTAGCCCAATGAATTATTTCTCTGTTTCCTCTTTCCATTTACTTTTGATGATAAATTCATTTAATAAGTGCGGAGTAAAGCTGGCTTTAATTTCACTGCCACGTGCTGGGATTCAAAGGGTAGAATTCCACCTCTTGAGACACATTCACTGACTTGCTGCTATAGATCAAAGGAACAATGGGCTTTTATGACCTTCCACAATCTGTGTTTGAGAATCTTTCAGTTCAAAGAACCAGAGGCAGTGTTAGATGAATCCAGAATATGGAAAAGCCACCATCAGTGATAAGAGGCTGAAAGCCTGTATCTAGGTTGTTATTTTGTTAAAACATGATTTCTAAATTGATTATTAGCTCTAGACCTTTTAGAATCATTAATTCTTATATAATTTCAAAGCACTGTTCGTTCTTCTGAAAACAGATTTTAAAAAAAATTTCTTTTGCTATAATGTTTAAACATGACTATACACATATTTTAGATTTACCTTTCACATTTACACAGAATTCCAAGGGACTGGCAAGATATCTGTCCATGTCAATTGTACGTACTATAAGCACAATTCATATTAAATTTAAATTTACCACTGTGTAAGTTTTAATGGCCTTTTCTGACCCCTGGTGGGTACACAAAATGAATGACTCCTTCTAAGAGTGGATGAATTAGGATGAACTTCATTTTTCTTTCTCCAGTTTTCAGGGATAATCATACACCTTCAGATATTTCCCCCAGATTTTACAGTTTTCTGTGTTCCTATAAAACTGAATAAGAGAGTCATAGGAGGAACTATGTTAAATAAAACAACAGAAACATAAGAGCCACCCACTGTCATATCTGGGGGAAATACTAAGAAAAACATTCCCTGCTTTGAATCATTTTCTAGAAAATGTCTTGCTCAAATAGCAGGGGACATTTCCTCAAAGTATCTTTGCATTTTCCACTATTGCTTAGTCTGGCAAAGATATTGTGTAACCACTTTTATTATTTTTTTACCATTGTGTTTTCAAAGACTGTTTGATGACTGGCTTCAGAAGTCATGAAAGCTTCATTTTCGTTTTTGTTTTCTATAATTTTGAATAATTAATACAAGTGCCTAGTAATAGATGCTTCTTGAAAGTGTTGGAGTTGGTGTGAAATAATCACATAATTACAAAAGTATAGAAAAGAGTGGCGAGTAGTAAACTGCAAGTGCCAGTTGTAGGTTCACGTGTAAGATAAAATGACCACTCCCAAGTCCCCAAGAACCACGGGGTAACAGGGTTTCCCAGTCTTGGTACCATTGACATTAGGGGTTGGATAATTCTTTGTTTCTGGGGGCAGTCCTGTGTCTTGTATGATGTTTATCTGCATCTTTGGCCTCCTCCACCAAATTCCAGTGGTATCCACCCACATACAACCCCAGACCCTCTCTGGACAAGTGGACCCTGAGGGGAGGGCTTGCCAAACCACCCACAGCTGGAAACCAGCAGCCAAGGAAGCATGCAGAGTGTACAGTCACTGCTTCCTGCCGATCCTGTCACTCTGCAATTTGAAAAGTGTTTACAGCAAAGTTGATTCTCTGACATGGTGTGTAAAAGGAAGAACTATCTCTGGAGTTGAAGGTGTCCTTGATCAGATAACGGGTTCTGCTTTGCAGGAACAGGGCAGAAAGGTCCGATGACTCAGGGTTCACATGCAGAATTTCAGAACTAAGCCTTAGCAAAACCTCATTTCTATTCAGAATGCAAATAAGAGGATGCACCAAGGAGCTGAATCTCGATGTCATGCTGCTTCCATGTTTCCAGAAACGCTGGCAGTAACTGAATCTCGGGGCCAAGATGGTGGATATTGACAAACATTGGTTCTGACGTGTAGTCATTTGTTAGAGCATTTGCAAACACATTTTACAGGATAATAATTCTCACTTCTATTTTACAGCTACTTTTCTTCTGTTGTACAAATCTGTTAACCTGCTGTCATTTTTACTTAGGTAAAGATCCCATGTATCAAATTTTCAAGAGCTTTGTCACAAAAAGGGCTCCAAGAGCAGAGACTTAGAGCAGCAAAAAAGGGAAGTGATCACTTTTTCCCTTCTTTTAAGATATCTGACTGAAAACATAAATTTCCAAGCTTTTAGAGAAGAGAAATATGCTTCAAGTGTAGTCAGTAATGGGAGGCGTTAGTAGAGTGATGTCATTTTCTCTTGCCTTCCTCTCTCTCCCTTCCCCCTCACTCACAAAAGAACAAATTGAATATTGGCAAGCACAGGACTTTTAAACCACTTGGAAAACTGTTTTTAAGTAATATGCCATCTTTCCTGTAGGACACAAGCAGTTAGAAGAATTATGTCTGAAAACTATCTTGAAATTGTTAAATTGAGTTCTAGACATTGTTCTATTATACTGGGGGTGTTTTCTCAACCTAATGCACTGACTGATCCTCATTAAGGTAGGGGACCCATCTTTCCATTCATTCTGGCCCCTCTGAATTCACACAAAATTCCACAGCACATGAGGTGACTGAACACGGTGCTCATAGAATAAATTTACATAATTCCTATGTGGGACTCTAAGGAAAATATAGCCTCCTGTAATGGCTCAGATCACGTATTTACTTCAAAACATTTGCATAACCAAACCCAGCTGCGTATAGTTATCTGATCCTAGTTGTCTTATCACGTACCTTAAACTCTTGTGCCGTTAAAAGTATTTGCACATTTTCAGATACTTACAATTTGATATGCTGTATTAATGATGACACCACAGTCTCTCCCCCCCTCCTTTTTTAGTTAGTAAGGACATTAAACTGAATTTAAAATGTCATGAATTCCCGAGATGTATTGTGTTAGAATTTTAGTGGGAACACATTTGAAAGTGTCTAGTCAATAAAATAAAGCTAGGTTAAGATAGGATTTTATTTTGGTACCAACCTTTGTGCAACACACGATTGTTGAATGGTGTCACCATACTCCCTTAAGTAACCTAAGAGTTAACTTCCAAATTTCCTCCGAAGAAATTGCACTGCCTCTTCCCTTTACCATGACAGATACCTGACATTATCAAAAAGGACAAAAACATTATCATGGCCACAGAAGAACCTGCATGTCATTAAATTGGTCCTCGTTGACTAATTTGGGAACTGATTGAATGAATGCTTCAAAAGTCTTTGCAACCTCAAAGGAAAGACAGTTAATTCAGTGGCTACTATTGACTGACCCTTGGTTAATTAAAACAGGCAAGAATGTGGAGGGGTGGTGTTTCCTGGGGTCCACGGGGATAATAAGCATCGAATGTCCTTTGCAGTCTCCGCCATCTCTTCCTTTCTTGCCTTTCCACTCTAGCTAGTACACAGATTGGTTAGCTAATGCATTTTCCATTCAGGCCCTATATAGCGTAAATATTTATTCCCTCATAAGCTGAAATTCAACTATACTTGAAATCTAGCTTAACTTTTGAACTGTTGGCCACATATTGGTGTTTCAGTGATCTGAACACCCCTGAGCTGTGATGAAATGTGTCTCACTGTAATCCAGTCACATCATTATGAAGCATTGTCGTTTAGTGAATATTTAAGTGTGACAACTTCTTAGTTTTTCCTTTAAGTATCGTACCATCCAGCATGCACACTGGGTTCAGAAAATAAACTGACACACACGGTGCTCATTGTGGGCAAAGCTCAGAAATTCACCCTGTGACATTATTGTCCCCCGAAAGACAACATGAAATTATCTATTTCATTTCTTCTATGAACTTCCTTTACCTATATTTTCTGTGTAGAAGATAAATACTATGTGTATGTTTTCTCTTTGTATCAAAACAATCCACTACTTAAATTTACATATATGTCAAATGAATATGCACATAAACATAAGTGTTCTGGTAAGTGGATCTGTTGCATTTTTTTAAAGAAATTATTATATCAGGGTTCACTAATTGAACCCAGTGACTGAAAAAACCTTGAAATGTTCCATGGAAATTTTTTCCCCACTAAGCATAAGAACCTACCAAGACGATGTCAATCAGTGACTTAAGGCAAAGGTCCAATCACCTCAAACTCTAAGAGAGCATATTCCCTTGACTCTTATCAGAAGGTCTTTTGTTAACACTGTTTAGGTTTCAGATGATCAAAAGCTTCCCCCAAACTGGATTAAGTATAAAACTTAAAAACGTGTGGGATGGTGTAACAGAAAACCCTAGGAGAAGGGAAGCTCTTGGGTGTTTATCATTGCTCAAGCAACGTTGCCCCGGCTTTGTTTCTCCATCTTTTGTCTCAGCTTTTGTTCAAAAGGCTCCTCTCCTCGGCATGCAGCGGCAAACGTAGTATTTGCTCTCTTTCAAATACAGCAAGAAAAAGTCCACCATTTTCCTAAGAAAACAAACATCTGGTATTGATTTCTTGGTGCCAATGACCGCAGTGAATGGTCTTGTGACGGATCCCACAGCCAGGAATGTATGGCAGTGTTGTCTCACCTTAGCCTGGACCTGGAGTGCTGCCTGGAGGGAAGAGAACGTGTTCTCGGAGGAAAGTCAGAGAACCGCTTACCAGAGCATCGTCAGACACTCGCCAGGGGGATAAACATGTCCTCTATAGGTGAAACCATACACCCCCTACAGATGAGTCCAAAGTGAAGTAAACTGTTCTCTAAGATGTTCTTTGGATCGGAACAAGAAAGAATCACAGATACAGGTGGAATTTGAAAGCCTTAATTATCTGCAATTAAGTTACAGTAGGCTGGCAGTTTTCAAAGGTCATAAACCTACCTCTGGTGATCTCTCCCTATGCTTCGTAATTAACTCCAGGGTTTTGTACTCAGGTGTTTCCCTTCTTCCTTAAAAGTACTTGGGATATGGGATGGACTCCAAGCTCACAATTCTGTCGGAGATTTAACAACATATGGTAGTTATATGCATATACTGACACAGAAGGGTTACCTGAGAACAAGCTTTTGTCACAAACTCAACAAAGCAAAGCAAAGCAGCTCTTTAAAATGTAAGGTTCATCCCCTGTCAGTAAGCTGGAATCATCCTATGGATGTAACCACAGGACTTCATAGCTTCACAGCACTTTCACCTGTATCAACAGAGGCCAAAGGTGCACATCCACGTTTCACAGAAAATCAAAGGGCGGGAAGGCTGAGCATTTTCCCAACACCTCTGGGTAAGAATAACTTCTGCTTACAGCTGAAAGGACCCAGGAGATCATTACCCCACCTCCTGGTTTTGCAGTTGAGAAAAGTGAGCACAGCCAGGAAGAGAAATAAGGTTTCCTGATAATGAATTCAGCGTTCTTTCTTCATAGAAAAGTTTCCCCTGTTACATCACAGAGAAGATGCTGCCACAAACTATTGATAAACGAAAGCCTCCAGCCCTCCGTCGCCACTGGGTCTGTGCCAGTGGTGTGCTGTAACCCCTGCATAATCACACCTTTCCTGGAAGGCACCTTCACCCTCACCCCTCCGGTCACAAGCTGAAGACCCCCAAGGACCCTTCTCTCCTGCCCAGTGTTCTGAACAAAGCAACACGTTGCCTCACTTCCTCTGCCTGAGTCGTGATATTGTCCAAATCCCATTTTGATTTTCACGAACGAGAATCAATTTCTTTATCGATGCTTCCAGATTTTGGCTTCCCTCCCACCTAAGAAATACCATGCACATATGAAAACACCAGAATTCCTCTTGGTATCTTGATGAAAACTTCACTACATTGTCAAAGACAATGACTTCCCTGACTCATCTGACATCTGTTAAGCACTGACTATATTCCTGGCCCTGTAATTGTCACTTGGAGATACTGTTATTGTCATAAAAAACCAGGGGAGAAAGGCAACCAGACAGATATTTAAATATCACAAACATGATAACGAGAATACAGAGGTAATGACATAGAAGGAACAATTAATTTTGCATGGGGGAAACAGAGCTGGTGTAAATATAGTCCTGTATCAAATATGTTGGGTGGTCCCTGCATAGGTAAAAATTGGATGGACTCTTGAGTATATTATGATGGGGTTAGAGAGGAGAGAAATGCAAACAGTACAGTAAAGACGACATCATAGGCTTTGTCAGTTTTTATAGAAGTCAGCGAGCTTGCCTGTTCTCATCCTTATCCAGCACCTTGGAGTCCCAAGTCTTTTCCTATTGTCTCAGTACTCCTCTTATAAAGCCCTACCCTGTGTATAGACCCACGGATTTATGGTGGTGGTTCTCCAAGTGTGGTCCCCAGACCAGCAGCATCAGAATCACCAGCAAACATGTTAGAATTTTGGGGTACTATCTGAGGCTGACAGAATCAGCCACTTTGGCCCCAGCAATACATGGCTTAGCCCAGCAGGTGATTCTAATACAGGCAGAAGTTTGAGAACCACTCATTTCTGGGATGATGTCATTGAAAAAGACTTTATAGACCTTATATAGGCTTATACAGACTTATACATAGACCACATAGCCCAACACTGTCATTTTCCAAATAAAGAGCCAGGGAGTTTGTACTAATCACTTTCCGTGTAGAGTTGGACAAAGAGTCATCTTCCCTGATTCACAAAAGAATCTAGCGAGCAAGAGAGAGGTCAGTAGTTACACAAATATCAGTAACAATTCTGAATACGAGCCCTAACCAGTGTGTGTGCATTACACATGTGCACATGTACGTGGAGGAACCACGGTACTGGAGAGGAGGATTTACTGCCGTGTTTGTGGAATCGAAGAGGTTGATACCCTGAACCTTTTGGGCAGCAGGTGTGGCCTGAAACAGCCCTGCTTTACTTGTCTACAGCATCAGAGAGGCTCATTTGTTTATTGCAGTGTGCTGGACAATTGCTATTTCACTTCGTGTGCTATCACGTGAGGGAAATTTCGCAAAGCCCTGCTCTAGAGCAGACACAGACCAAACGTTGGTTTGCTCTTCTTCGTAGCATGGATGAGTAAACCGAGATGCAAAGAGTTTCCACGAATTGCATACGGCAGCCTCTGACTAGCACAAAGGCAAGACTCAACCCCGGGTCAGTACTTCCAAGGTTGGACTCTTTTACTACTACTGCTTCCTTTAGTGCAGAGAGAGCCTCATGGCTAAGCCATCCTCGACCCAGAGAGGAGAGGATGGCCGGTTTTATATTTCTTTATCACTTTCAGTAGTCACATGGCCACTACATATACACCCCACCACACTGTGCTTCATCCCTTTCAAGTTAGAAGAGGCCCTCACGTGCCTTACGTAGGCCCTGAAGGCTCTTCTTGACCTTTCAGAGCATACCTGTAGAATGTGATCTCCAACTATTTACACGATGTTTCAGGGAATACAACATGGGAGCAGCTGATATGATGATACCTTGATCAGTGGACCCTTTTCTGATTATTTACTTCTTTTACCCAGAAATCTCCACAGCACATAGAAACTGAATCAAGCAAAGATATAGTGAGTCCAACTTACTAACTAAAGGACACAGCATGGCCGGGAGGCAGGTTATCATATGTCACACAAGCTGTCTGAATCTTCAGGGGCTGTTTGAAGGCAGAGCATATCCCATTGTCCTTCCCAGACCTTGTGATCATCTAAGCCATACCTGTTTAATCACTGAATCATCTATTCTTGCAAGTAAACATCCTCCATAGGATGACCTATTCCATAGCACTGGCATGGAAGTTTGCCCAAGAGAGCTGGAAGTCTGTAATCCCCAATGTTAACTTCAGAATTCTCATCAGGGTAAGGCCTGGATTCTTTTTATTTGGAGATAAATAGCCTCGCTCTACTGGAACCTGACCCTCCCACAGATGTCCCGTTCTGAGATGAAGTATAAATTACAGAAACCAGCTCTCAAGTTCTTGCCATCAAATTCTTGGACACTAAGAGAGTTGAACATTTAAACAAAAGAGGAAGTGCTAAATACCAGAAACATTCTTTAAATAGATCTAAATCTCCTTAGTTTCAGAATTCTCTCTGATAGAATAGATAGAATTTAATAAGAATAGAATAGAATAAGAGAATAGTGAGAGGGTGGTATAACTATTGCCAATCACGAGGTTCCTGCCTGTGCCACAAATTGAGATGTACCCAGTGTGTAAATTAACCAATGTTGCATATTATTAACCCTTGTCCATATGGACAAAACTTATCACTGTCAACTTTTTAAGGGAGAAACAGATTTTTGAAGAGTCATTCCAATAAGTTTTTGTTGAATAGATAAAAGTTGCTTTTGATAATAGTTTTATATATCAGTCAAACCTCTGATTACACCCAAAGTCCACAGACCCCCAAATTTGTCTTTACTTGAGAGGTTTCAAATAATACAAGAATAAGAATTAGAAAAAAAGAATATGTTCTTATTTCTCTTAGTGTGACCATAAAAGAAAACCTTTAATTGTGTATCACGTATCTCTTGGTATATTACATGGTGAAGATGTCTTGAAAAAACAACTTTCATAGGTCACTTTTTTTTTTTTTTTTTTTAACTTTTGAAGAGAATTTAGATGATTTCAGGGAGACACATTCCTAAGTGACATGGCTGAAGGCTAACAGGTCTTCTATAATCAAACCATTTTTTCCAACAACTGCTGTAACTTCTGTAGAAAAGGCAATTTAAAAATATAACTTGAGTTCGGGTTGACAGGAAAGCATTTTAAATGACATGGGAATAGGGCTGCATATCTTGTTGGACAAGTTATGCAAGCCATACAGCCTCCAAGAATTATAATTTATTTTTTTCTGTGTGATTACTTGGCAAGACGGGGATTGCTTTTGGACTTTGCTATGTCCCAGAGAGGGGACAATAATTCCATTTATAAATGGACCAGCATCCCAGCCGGGGTCTGTCCAGCTTTCTGAAAGCCTGAATGACAACCTAGCTATCTCAGAGAGAGGACTAAAAATAGATTACTGAAGATGATTCCTGTTTAATAAAGACATTAGGATCAATTACAGCTCGGGGAGAAAAAGCCAAAACTTAATTACATAGAGATGTGTAGGTGAATGAAAGCATTCCCATGTTTACTGAAAACAAAACTGACACACAATTATGTTATTTAAACATAAAGAAATTGTGGCTTTGTAAGTATGTTATTAAAATGTGCAATTAACCAATTAACATCATTAGTATCTATTTAAGCTCTGCACTCGTAACACTGCGTTTGTGTTTCAAAGCTAACTTGACATTTCTGCTCTAATGATCTTTGCCTTTCATTACACATATGAAAAAAAAAAAAGAAAACATCCTCTGCTGAACACAGTGTTGAATTTCTCTAAAGGGCTTGGTAATATTGCGAGCTTAATCACTTCGTATTACTTTTTGTCAAGTACAAGTCTGAAATTTTATTTTGCTAGCATGCTGGATAAATTGCTTAAGTTTCTGTTGACCGAAGAAGGAAAATGGCTAGGTATTGAAATGTGGGTTTATCAGTGTCCTGGCTTTTTCACGAAAATTTCCAGTGCAGAATGACACAGGGGAAAATTACAGGTTGTGAATAAAGGTTAAGCCCTCCCTTAGGGATTATACCCTGTTCTCCTCGATTTAACCTTTCCCCAGAGCATGAACAAGGAGTGGTGATTAGGCTGCTGGGCTCTGGAGTCAGATTGCTTGGGTGATACACTTCCTAGTCCTCTTGAATGTTATATCTGGTCTCTAGCAGTTACAGTAAGTCATTGGATTAGGTAGTTAGATTATTATGCTATCTGGTAACTAGAGTAAGTATCTCACTTCTACTGGATTAAGTTAGGCTATGTAACAGCTATTAATCTGCTACTAGATTAAGATGTTTCTAGTAGATTATGTAGTTAGGTAACTTTCTAAGATGTTTTATCTAGTGTTTAGAAGTTAAGGCTCACTTCTAAGCTAACATTTTGCTAGGTACTTAACCTCAACTAAGCTTCAATTTCCCCACCTCTAAAATGGGAATAATAACATTGCCTATCTTGTTGAATTGTTCTGAAGATTAAATAAGTTTATTAAAGTGCTTAGACTACTGATGCATATGAAGCTGAATCAAGTTTAATTATTAGGAATGGTATTGCCTTTACCGCTATTATGAGGAGCTCTGCACACGTGTACATTTCTCTGAGGTGTGTGTGTGTGTGAACACAGCACACGGGGACCTATCTTGGTTTCCTTGGAGCAGCCAGTGTGGGAGCTGATATCTTTAAATCAGTCACTGTGAGGCCGTGGCTTTATTCGGTTGTTCTGCAGTTTCACACAAGGTTTTGGTGTCCCATGGTCTCAGGGGCATATTATTCAGCATTTTTGTTTTCAAACTTGGCTACAGAAAAGCTACTCCCGGGGCTTCCCTGGTGGCGCGGTGGTTGGGAGTCTGCCTGCTGGTGCGGGGGACACGGGTTCGGGCCCTGGTCTGGGAGGATCCCACATGCCACGGAGCAGCTGGGCCCGTGAGCCACAGTTGCTGAGCCTGCGCGTCTGGAGCCTGTGCCCCGCGGCGGGAGGGGCCGCGATGGAGAAAGGCCCGCGCACCGCGATGAAGAGCGGTCCCCGCACCGCGATGGAGAGTGGCCCCCGCTTGCCGCAGCTGGAGAGGGCCCTCGCGCGGACCGAGGGCCCGGCGCAGCCAGAAATAAATGAGTGAATAAATAGATAAATAAGAAAATCCTTAAAAAAAAAAAAAAAAGGCGTAGCTCCGATCTTGCTAAAAACGCCTTAAAAAAAAAAAAAAAAAAAAAAAAAAAAAAAGAAAAGCTACTCCCCAAGGAACTAAACCGAGTGGTGAGTCAAAGAGGATGGAAACTGGACCCTCTGACCCTCGGTTAAAACAACCTGTATTTACTCTGGGATCTGAGGGAAAAAGAATACAAAGCAGTCTGTTTTGGCATGTAAGCCCAAGTCTTCTTTGGTAATTGAATACATCAGGTTGTGTTGTGTTGTTTTAATGCCTTCATAAATAAGTATTAGAACCAAAAGGGACATTGGAAACCACCAAACCACCTGATGATTTTTTTTTTTTCCCAATTCAAGTTAACATCTATTGAGCCAATTTGTGTGCAGTAAAGATGCTTCACGCCTACCCCAACCTGCCTGAGCAAGAGTCCTGCCCAGGATCCAAGGATGGAGAGAGTAGATGTTTCTGCAGCAGACCTCCAGGTCCTGGCTGTGGAACAAGCCCACCTGCAGGGACCAGAAGAGTGACCCAGGAAACTAAGGCAGGGAGAAATTTGGGCAGAAAGGAAGCTGAACAAGCTTAAATGCTACCCCTAACATAGGTAACTGAGACCACCTGCAAATCCTGAGTAGAGGGGTTCAAACAGTAGCACAAGCAAATGAGATTCTTAAATCTTAAACAAAGAAGCAAATGCAACGATACTGTGGTACAAATACACGACTTCCGTTCATCCCACTAAACCCCAAGATGGTTGCCTTGCAGACGACACCACTTTTAGCTAAGAAATGGATTCAGAAGGGCTTCACCTGTTTCTTAAAAGCAACAAAACAAAACAAAATAAAACAAAACCTTACTCTGCAGAAGAGAGTGTCTTCTGAAGCTCAGAATTATCTCACAGATTTGTGGGGAGCTGTGGTAGAGGCCAGACAGGGAAGCGTGTAGATAGCATAGCTCGGCTCAGGGCTGCCAGGAGGGGCTGCTGCTTCCCTTGTGATGATGGGGTCTCGGGGGAAGTTGTGGCTCTTTCCCTTGTGATGAGGGTGTCCTAGGGAAAACGGTAGTTGCTTCCCTTCAGCTGATAATGTTGTGGGGGAAACTGGCCACTAGCCCTGTGATAACTACGTCCTAAGGGAGATGCTGTCTCTCTCTCCCTTGTGATGATGGTGTTCTGGGGGCAGTTGTGGTGTCTTCCTTTGAGGTGCTGGCCTCTAAGGGGAAATTGGGCAACTCCAGCCCCCTTTCCACCCATCATAGCCACTGTGCTGTATCCACAATATCCATCATTCAAATGCTCTCTGCCAAAGTGCTGTTGGCCACACTGTGAGCGTAAGCCAACCCTTCCAGGCTAGGACCTGTGGGCAAAATGATTGTACAGGCACACCTCGTTCCATTGTGCTTCACTTTACTGCTCCTTGCAGATGTTGCTTATCTTTTTCAAATCGAAGGTTTGCAGCAACCCTGCAGTGGGGCAAGTCTATTGGCACCATTTTCCCAACAGCATTCGCTCACTTCCTGTCTCTGTGTCACAGTTTGGTAATCCTCACAACATTTCAAGCTTTTTCATTATTATTATATCCATTATGGTGACCTGGGATCTTTGTTATTACTACTATGACTTGCTGAAGGCTCAGAAGATGGTTAGCACTTTTTAGCAATAAAGAATTTTTAATTAAGGTATATACTTTGTTTTTTAGCCATAATGATATTGCACACTTAGTAGACTATAGTATGGTGAAATCATAACTTTTACATGCACTGGGAAACCAAAAAGTTTGTGTGACTCACTTTATTGTGATACTCATTTTATCGTGGAGGTCTGGAACCAAACCCACAATATCACTGAGGTCTTCTTGAACCTCAGGCACAGAGGTGAGGAAATATTCCCCTCTTCACTACCAACCTGAAAACCTAAAGTCATCGTCTTTGATTAATCTATGCCACTCTTCCACAATCTTATGCCAGGAAAATCAGTCTACTCTTGCTTTATAATCTGATGGTCTTAATTATCAAATAGTAAGAATTACGTGGCCAAACATACATTCTTTGTTTCTTGGCTGTTACTAAAATCAAAGTTAAGTTCAATGGCTAATTGCAGTAAAGAATTTACAGAAAACTTGTATATATTTCCCTTTCTCATCACAGTTCTTTTTATTTTCTTTGTATTTTGAATAATGTGTGACTTTACAGTGATTTCTTAAATGAAAAAAGATGATAGAATTTGCATTAAAAGGAGCATTGGGCCTTTGGTTGCATTTTGCTCATCTTATTCATAAGCAAATGGTATATAGTTGCTTTGTAAACACTGAAATTAATAGAGTGATCAAATCTATTATTCCATAGTCCATTATATTTTGACATATAGGTTAGGGAAAAAAAATACTTTTCTTTTTCTGGAAAACTCAATTTATGTCATCTTTTTTCTTTATTTGTGACCTGTTAATTCATACTGTGTATTTTTGATACTGCTTCTTTGGTGATGCATTAGAATTTCATTTGCGTTCAGAATGCAAAATTTATTTTGCCGTTTTTGAATCTGCTACTTAAACGTTTTGAATTTATATTTAAGGTAGTGGGAGAATGTAAATGTTCTCTGTATCCTTAATATGTCTTCATTTCCACTGTTGGCGCTCAGGCCCGGCCCACATCCTCTATAGCATCCTGACCTGTTACTGTGTTTATTGTGGTCACTCACTGAGGTCTGTTCTCAACAGAGCTGAGGAGGGATGGTTTTCAAATGTAAATCAGATTGTGTACCACCTCATCAAAACTCATCAGGGGCTTCCAGTCTCAAGATGAATAAAACCCAAGGTCCTAACCCTGACTAACAAAAGTCAGTGTGATTCCCCACTGGCCTACGTCTAAACTCATCTGGTTCCAGGCTGACATCCTCTGAATCCACTTCGTTCTCCTTTGTGAACGATGTAAGCCTTCCCCCACGTAGGGTCCTCACCAGCCCGTCCTCTGCCAGCCCTGAGTGTTCTGTGCTCTCTGCCCTCTCCTAGTTCACCTTCTCGGGTGATGGTTTTGGGTTTCAGCCTATCTCCTGTGAGTGGTCTCCTTGACTACACCCTCGGCACTGGCTACCCCTTCACTGTCCAGCTGAGTTTCCATTATCACCTTAGCCTTGAACTCTTTTTTTTCCATCCTGGTATGAGTATCTCTACAGAACATTGTAAACTATGAGCTTTAGTCAATAAAGTCCCAGGACTCCACTGTATGCTGCATACTTAGGACAGAAATGGGCACACAGTAGGCACTCAAAACTGAACTCTGAAAGAACAGATGATTGTACGTCACCTTAGGCATGAGTGCATCCTAAGTATTTACAATGAAGTTTTTCTATAAGGAGGCAGCATTTTGGAATGAATATTGCATTGTGATAGGGATGGATTCAAATGCTGCTAGTACCATTTTCTTAATCTTAAATGTTCTTTTTAAAATTTTTATGGATTTAATTTTTACATCATTACAAAAAGAGATGATACAAACTTCACACTAGAAGATTATCATCAATATATATATATTTTTTCTGTTTCCAAGTCTTTGGTAGGCCTTTCCAAAACGCCTGTTTTCTTTGGTCATATCAAACTATTTTTAAAGACTACATCATATAATTGCCACTGTGGATCTCAGAAGTGCACTTCACTTGATAGAGAAGGGAAAAGAACACGTCTTTAGTTGTAGCAAAGGGAACAGAGCTTTAAACTTTCAAGCATTTGTATTGCCCTCTTAGGATGTCTTTTAATTAAAATAAATTAAAGGAAGTTTTTGAGAGCAGGATTTGAAGTTTTGAAGTATCGTGGTTAAACTAGTAAAATGACAAATTCATGATTGCTTTATTACTAAGGGCTTAAAATTATGTAAATAGTTGGTGACTACATCCTGCAGTGAGTATATATTTCACTCTTTAAACAGGTAGCAGACTTATTCTGCTAAATATATTGCCGACTGAGCCTAGCAAGTGACCTCACATCAATTTCACATGAATAATGTAGATGCTTGTGCATAGGCGGTCAATTTTAATAGGAAAAAAAAATCTAAAATACAATAATATGAAGATTTTTTTAAATACAACATTAAATATTTTAATATATCTACATATGCGTGTGCGCACGCAGACACACACCGATATATAACATAATGGGAACTTATTAAAAAAAATGGCACTAGTTTTTTAAAGTGGAAAAACATGTTAGAAATCTTGTTATATAAATTTCCCAAGCTTATTTTATGTCTCCACAATGTATATCTTTAAGGATCAACAAGGTATCGTGAGGTTAGCATAAGTCAACCTTTAATGCCTTTCTCAATTATGATAGTAACAGTTTTTGACTGCTGCAGCACTGAAGAATACTTTGTTTGCCTTTTTTAAACAGATTTATTGAGATATAATTTACATATCTTAAATTTTGTCCGACTAAAGTATGCAAATCAATGGACTTTGATATATTTAGAGCATTATACACCCATTACCATAATCTAATTTTAGAATATTTTCATCACCCCACAAAGAAATCTGTTCCCGTTATCACTCTTTTTATTTGCCCCTCCCCCTGCACTAAGCATTATTAATAGATGAAATCATACAATGTATGGTCTTCTGTCCCTGGCTTCTTTCACTCAGCATAATGATTTTGAGGTCTGTCAATATTCCAGCCTATATCTGTACACCTTTCCTTTTCACCGATGAATAATATTCCATTGAATGTATATGACACATTGTGTTTACCCAGCCATCAGTTGGCAGACACTTGAATTGTTTTACATTTTGAGTATTATGAATAACGCTGCAATGAATATAAGTGTGTACTGGTTTTTGTGTGTATATATGTTTCCAGTTCTCTTGAGTATAAAACCTAGGGGTGAAATTGCTGGATCATATGGTAACACTATTTTTAACCACTTGAGGAACTGCAAAAATACTTTCCAAAACCTCTGGACCATTTTACGTTCCCATGAGCAACGTATGGGGGTTCTGATTTCTCCACATCCTTGCGAACACCTGTTCTCTCTCTGACTATAGCCCTCATTGTGGGGGAAAGTGCTATCTCATTGTGGTTTTTAAGTTCTTTTCCCTAGTGATATTGAGCATATTTTCATATGCTTATGGTCCATTTGTATATCTTCTTTGGAAAAGTGTCTGTTTTTATCCTTTGCCCAATTTTTGTGTTTTATTGTGGTTGAGTTGTAAGCATGCTTTATATTCTGGATGTTAGACACTTATTAGATTTATCAACTGCAAATATTTTCTTCTGTGGTTTGTCTTTTCACTATCTTGACAGTGCTATATCATTTGCAGCAAAAAAAAAAAAAAAAGTTTTCAATTTTCATGAAACCCAACTTTTAGTCCCCTTTTATTGCTTGTGCTTTTGGTGTCATAGCTAAGAAATCATAGCCTACCTTAAGGTTGCAAAGATTTACTTCTGTGTTTCCTTCCAAGATTCTATAATTTTAGCTGTTACATTTAGGTCTATGGTCTATTGAGATAATTTTTGTGTTTGTCATGAGCTAGAACTCCAAATTCATTTCTTGTATGTGGATAGCCAGTTTTCACAGCACTGTTTAGTAGAATCAGAATTTTGAGTGCTTATTATATGTCAATAATTGCATTAAATTTCTTATGTAGGATGTCATTTGTTTCTCAGAACAGCTCTAGAACATTGATATTTTGATGTATTAAGAAATTGAGGTTAAGTAACTTGTTCAACATTTATTTTTTATTGTGGTATAATTGACATATAACACTATATTTGTACATATTGCAATATGATCACTAAAATAAGTTAACATCCATCACAATACTTTTTTTTAAAATAAGGACTTCTAAGATCTACTCTCATAGAAATATTATTAACTGTACTCAACATGCTGTACATTACATCACGTATCTATTTTATAATGAAAATCTGTACCTTTGGACCCCTTCATGCATTGCCCCCATACCTTGCTTCTGGCAACCACCAACCTCTTCTCTGTATCTAGGAGTTTGGCTTCTTGTCGTTGTTTGAAATTTCTCACATAAGTGAGATCATATGGGTGGGTGTGGATGTGTGTGTGCGTGGGTGTGACTTCTTCCTTATCCATTTATTCATCAGTGGACAAAGAGGTTGCTTCCATTTCCTGGCTGTTAAAATATTAAGTCAAAAAGATATATGCACCCCAGGTTCACTGCAGCATTATTTTAAATTTTCTTTAGATAAATACACAGAAATGGAACTACTGGATCATATGGTAATTCTAGTTTTAATTTTTTAAGGAACCTTTATACTGTTTTTCATAGTGGCTGCATCAACTTACGTTCCCACCAAAAAGGCTCAAGAGTTCCCTTTTCTCCACATCTTTGCCAGCACTTATCTCTTGTCTTCTCATACATGTTAGAATGGCTATTATGAGGTGATATCTCACTGTGGTTTGGTTTGCCTTCCCCTGATGATTAGGGATGCTGAGACTCTTTTCATGGACTTGTTGGCCATGTGTATGTCTTCTTTGGAAAAATGTCTATTCAGATCCCCTGACCACTTTTTATTCAGAATGTTTGGTTTTTCTTGCTATTGAGTTTTATGTATTCTTTATATATTTTGGATATTGATCCCTCCTCAGATATATATTTGGCAAATATTTTCTTCCATTCAGTAGGTTGTCTTTTCATTTTATTGATAATTACTTGAGCTGCATAGAAGCTTTTTTAGTTTGATGTGGTCCCACTTGTTTGTTTTGGCTTTTGTTTGCTTTTGAAGTCAGATCCAAAAACATCCTCAAGACCAATGCCAAGGAGCTTGCCACCTGTTTTCTTCTACGAGTTTTATGGTTTCAGGTCTTATTATACATTCAAGTCTTTAATCCATTTTGAGTTAATTTGTGTGTGTGGTGTTAGATAAGAGTCTAGTTTCCATCTTTTGCATGTGGCTGTCCTGTTTTCCCAACAACCATTGATTGAGAGACTGTCCTTTCCCCATTTTATATTCTTGGCTTCTTTGTTCTAAATTAACTGACCATATTTGTGTGGGTTTATTGCTCAGCTCCCTGTTATATTTCATTGATTCATGTGCCTGTTTTAATGCCAATACCATACTGTTTTGATTACTACAGCTTTGTAATACAGTTTAATACAGTTTGAAATCCAGTGAGCTTCTAGGTCTTCTTTCTTAAGATTGACAATATTAATTTCCTCCAGTCCATGATCATGGAATATCTTCTATTTGTGTTATCTTCAATTTCTTAAATCTTTGTTCTGTAGTTTTCAGTGTACAGGTATTTCACCTCCTTGGTTAAATTTATTACTGATTATTTTATTCTTTTTGATATATTCATAAATGAGACTGTTTTCTTAATTCTCTTATAGTTTATTATTATAGAAATGCAACAGATTTTTGTATATTGATCCTACAACTTTACAGAATTCACTTATTATCTAACAGTTTTTTGGTGGAGTCTTCAGGTTTTCCATGTCATCTGCAAATAGTGACAGTTTTACTTCTTCTTTTCCAATTGGAATGCCTTTTATATTTTTTTCTTATTGCTGTGGCTATGACTTCCAATACTATGTTGAATAAAAATGTGAGAATGGGCATTCTTGTCTTGTCCCTGGTCTTAGAGGAAAAGCTTTCAGCTTTTCACGGTTGAGTGTAATGTTAGCTGTGGGGTTGTCACATAGGGCCTTTATTATGTTTAGGTACATTTCCTCTATACTCATGTTGTTGAGAGTTTTTTATCATAAGTGAATGTTGAATTTTGTCAAATGCTTAATTACACCTATTGAGATAATATGATTTTTATCCTTCATTTTGTTAAAATGTTCTATTACTGATCTGCAAATGTGGAACTATCTTTGTATTCCTGAGATAATTCCCACTTGATCATGGTGTATGATCCTCTAATGCATTGCTGAATTTGGTTTCTTAATATTTTGTGGAGGATATTTTCTATCAATGCTTATCAAGTATATTGGCCTGTAATTTTTTTTTTTCTTGTGATGTCTTTGCTTTTGGTACCAGTGTAATGCTGGCATCATAAAATGAGTTTCGAAGTGTTCTCTTCTATGTTTTGGAGGAGTTTGAGAAGGACTGGTATTAATTCATCTTTGAAAGTTTGGTAGAAATCGCTAGTGAAGCCATCTGGTTCTGGACTTTTATTTGTTGGGAGGTTTTTGATTCAATCTCCTTACTAGTAATTGGCCTATTCAGATTTTCTATTTCTTCATGATTCAGTCTTGGAAGGTTGTACGTTTCTTGGAATTTATCCATTTCTTCTAGGTTGTCAACTCTGTTGGAGTATAATTATTTATAGTAATCTCTTATGATCCGTGGCCTTCCTATAGTATCAGTTGTAATACCTTTTTAAGTTTTGAATTTGTTTATTTGGGCTCTCTCTCACTTTTTTTTTTTTTTTTTTTTGGTGAGTCTCGCTAAATATCTGTCAGTTTTCTTTGTCTTTTCAAGGAATCAGCTTTGGGTTTTTTTTGTTATTTTCTATTATATTCTTAGTGTCTCTTTTATTTAGTTGTACTCTTTGTTATTTCCTTCTTTCTTCTAACTGGGTTTCATTAATGCTTCTTTTTTCTAGGTCCTGGAGTTGTAAAGTTAGGTTGTTTATTTTAGATTTTTCTTATTTCTTGAGATAGGCATTTATTGCTCTAAGTTTACCTCTTAGAACAGTGTTTGCTGCATCCCATAAGTTTTTTTTTTTAAACATCTTTATTGCAGTATAATTGCTTTACAATGGCGTGTTAGTTTCTGCTTTATAACAAAGTGAATCAGTTACACATATACATATGTCCCCATATCTCTTCCCTCTTGCATCTCCCTCCCTCCCACCCTCCTTATCCCACCCCTCTAGGTGGTCACAAAGCATTGAGCTGATCTCCCTGTGCTATGTGGCTGCTTCCCACTAGCTATCTACTTTACATTTGGTAGTGTATATATGTCCATGCCACTCTCTCACTTTGTCCCAGCTAACCCTTCCCCCTCCCCGTATCCTCAAGTCCATTCTCTACTAGGTCTGTGTCTTTATTTCCATCTTGCCCCTAGGTTCTTCATGACCATTTTTTTTTTTTTTTTTTTTTAGATTCCATATATATGTGTTAGCATATGGTATTTGTTTTTCTCTTTCTGAGTTACTTCACTCTGTATGACAGACTCTAGGTCCCTCCAACTCACTACAAGTAACTCAATTTCGTTTCATTTTATGGCTGAGTAATATTCCATTGTATATATGTGCCACATCTTCTCTATCCATTCATCTGCTGATGGACACCTAGGCCGCTTCCATGTCCTGGCTATTGTAAATAGAGCTGCAATGAACATTTAGGTACATGACTCTTTTTGAATTATGGTTTTCTCAGGGTATATGCCCAGTAGTGGGAATGCTGGGTCGTATGGTAGCTCTATTTTTGGTTTTTTAAGGAACCTCCATACTGTTCTCCGTGGTGGCTCTATCAATTTACATTCCCACCAACAGTGCAAGAGGGTTCCCTTTTCTCCACACCCTCTCCAGCATTTATTATTTGTAGATTTTTTGATGATGGCCATTCTGACTGGTTTGAGATGATATCTCATTGTAGTTTTGATGTGCATTTCTCTAATGATTAGTGACGTTGAGCATTCTTTCATGTGTTTGTTGGCAATCTGTATATCTTCTTTGGAGAAATGTCTATTTAGGTCTTCTGCCCATTTTTGGATTGGGTTGTTTGTTTTTTTGATATTGAGCTGCATGAGCTGCTTGTAAATTTTGGAGATTAATCCTTTGTCAGTTGCTTCATTTGCAAATATTTTCTCCCATTCTGAGGGTTGTCTTCTCGTCTTGTTTATGGTTTCTGTTGCTGTGCAAAAGCTTTTAAGTTTCATTAGGTCCCATTTGTTTATTTTTGTTTTTATTTCCATTTCTCTAGGAGGTGGGTCAGAAAGGATCTTGCTGTGATTTATGTCATAGAGTGTTCTGCCTATGTTTTCCTCTAAGAGTTTTATAGTGTCTGGCCTTACATTTAGGTCTTTAATCCATTTTGAGTTTATTTTTGTGTATGGTGTTAGGGAGTGTTCTAATTGCATTCTTTTACATGTACCTGTCCAGTTTTCCCAGCACCACTTATTTAAGAGACTGTCTCTCCTCCATTGTATATCCTTGCCTCCTTTGTCATAGATTAGTTGACCATAGGTGAGTGGGTTTATCTCTGGGCTTTCTAACCTGTTCCATTGATCTATATTTCTGTTTTTGTGCCAGTCCCATACTGTCTTGATTACTGTAGCTTTCTAGTATAGTCTGAAGTCAGGGAGCCTGATTCCTCCAGCTCCGTTTTTCTTTCTCAAGATTGCTTTGGCTATTCGGGGTCTTTTGTGTTTCCATACAAATTGTGAATTTTTTTGTTCTGTTTCTGTGAAAAATGCCAGTGGTAGTTTGATAGGGATTGCATTGAATCTGTAGATTGCTTTGGGTAGTATAGTCATTTTCACAATGTTGATTCTTCCAATCCAAGAACATGGTATATCTCTCCATCTATTTGTATCATCTTTAATTTCTTTCATCAGTGTCTTATAGTTTTCTTCATACAGGTGTTTTGTCTCCCTAGGTAGGTTTATTCCTAGATATTTTATTCTTTTTGTTGCAACGGTAAGTGGGAGTGTTTTCTTAGTTTCACTTTCAGATTTTTCATCATTAGTGTATAGGAATGCAGATTATAGTTGAAAACTTCCTTAATATGGGAAAGGAAATAGTCAATCCAGTCCAGGAAGCACAGAGAGTCCCCATACAGGATAAATCCAAGGAGAAACACCCCAAGACACATATTAATCAAACTATCAAAAAGTAAATACAAAGAAAAAATATTAAAAGCAGCAAGGGAAAAACAACAAATAACACACAAGGGAATCCCCATAAGGTTAACAGCTGAACTTTCAGCAGAAACTCTGCAAGCCAGAAGGGAGTGGCAGGACATATTTAAAGTGATGAAGGAGAAAAACCTACAACCAAGATTACTCTACCCAGCAAGGATCTCATTCAGATTTGACAGAGAAATTAAAATCTTTACAGACAAGCAAAAGCTAATGGAATTCAACACCACCAAACCAGCTTTACAACAAATGCTAAGGGTACTTCTCTAGGCAAGAAACACAAGAGAAGGAAAAGACCTACAATAACAAACCCAAAACAGTTAAGGTAATGGTAATAGGAACATACATATCGATAATTACCTTAAATGTAAATGGATTAAATGCTCCAACCAAAAGACATACACTGGCTGAATGGATACAAAAACAAGACCCGTATATATGCTGTCTGTAAGAGACCCGCCTCAGATCTAGGGACACATACAGACTGAAAGTGAGGGGATGGAAAAAGATATTCCATGCAAATGGAAGTCAAAAGCTGGAGTAGCAATTCTCCTATCAGATAAAATAGACTTTAAAACAAAGATTATTACAAGAGACAAGGACACTACATAATGATCCAAGGGATCAATCCAAGAAGAAGATGTAACAATTGTAAATATTTATGCACCCAACATAGGAGCACCTCAGTACATAAGGCAAATACTAACAGCCATAAAAGGGGAAATCAACAGGAACACAATCATAGTAGAGGACTTTAACACCCCACTTTCACCAAAGGACAGATCATCCAAAATGAAAATAAATAAGGAAACACAAGCTTTAAATGATACATTAAACAAGATGGGCTTAATTGATATTTATAGGACATTCCATCCAAAAACAACAGAATACACATTCTTCTCAAGTGCTCATGGAACATTCTCCAGGATAGATCATATCTTGGGTAACAAATCAAGCCTTGGTAAATTTAAGAAAATTGAAATCGTATCAAGTATCTTTTTCGACCACAATGCTATGAGACTAGATATCAATTACAGGAAAAAAATCTGTAAAAAATACAAACACATGGAGGCTAAACAATACACTACTTAATAACCAAGAGATCACTGAAGAAATCAAAGAGGAAATCAAAAAATACCTAGAAACAAATGACAATGAAAACACAACAACCCAAAACCTATGGGATGCAGCAAAAGCAGTTCTAAGAGGGAAGTTTATAGCAATACAATCCTACCTTAAGAAACAAGAAACATCTCAAACAACCTAACCTTACACCTAAAGCAATTAGAGAAAGAAGAACAAAAAAACCCCAAAGTTAGCAGAAGGAAAGAAATCATAAAGATCAGATCAGAAATAAATGAAAAAGAAATGATAGCAAGATCAATAAAACTAAAAGCTGGTTCTTTGAGAAGATAAACAAAATTGATAAACCATTAGCCAGACTCATCAAGAAAGAAAGGGAGAAGACTCAAATCAGTAGAATTAGAAATGAAAAAGGAGAAGTAACAACTCACACTGCAGAAATACAAAGGATCATGAGAGATTACTACAAGCAACTATATGCCAATAAAATGGGCAACCTGGAAGAAATGGACAAATTCTTAGAAATGCACAACCTTCCGAGACTGAACCAGGAAGACATAGAAAATACGAACAGACCAATCACAAGCACTGAAATTGAAACTGTGATTAAAAATCTTCCAACAAAAGCCCAGGACCAGATGGCTTCACAGGTGAATTCTATTCAAACACTGAGAGAAGAGCTAACACCTATCCTTCTCAAACTCTTCCAAAATATAGCAGAGGGAGGAACACTCCCAAACTCATTCTACGAGGCCACCATCACCCTGATACCAAAACCAAAAATGTCACAAAGAAAGAAAACTACAGGCCAATATCACTGATGAACATAGATGCAAAAATCCTCAACAAAATGCTAGCAAACAGAATCCAACAGCACATTAAAAGGCTCATACACCATGATCAAGTGGGGTTTATCCCAGGAATGCAAGGATTCTTCAATATACGCAAATCAATCAATGTGATACACCATATTAACAAATTGAAGGAGAAAAACCATATGATCATCTCAATAGATGCAGAAAAAGCTTTTGACAAAATTCAACACCCATTTATGATAAAAACCCTCCAGAAAGTAGGCATAGAGGGAACTTCCCTCAACATAATAAAGGCCATATATGACAAACCCACAGCCAACATCGTCCTCAATGGTGAAAAACTGAAACTATTTCCACTAAGATTAGGAACAAGACAAGGTTGCCCACTCTCACCACTATTATTCAACATAGTTTTGGAAGTGTTAGCCACAGCAATCAGAGAAGGAAAAAAAAATAAAAGGAATCCAAATTGGAAAAGAAGAAGTAAAGCTGTCACTATTTGCAGATGACATGATACTATACATAGAGAATCCTAAATATGCTACCAGAAAACTACTAGAGCTAATCAATGAATTTGGTAAAGTAGCAGGATACAGAATTAATGCTGCATCCCATAAGTTTCGATGTTGTATTTCCATTTTCATTTTCTCAAAGTACTTTTAAATTTCTCTTTTGATTTCTTCAGTGACCTATTGCTTGTTCAGTAGCATGTTATTTAATCTGTACATGTTTTCACTTTTCTGTTTTATTCTTGTCATTGATTAGAGTTTATTACCTATAGTGAGAAAAGATTCTTGATATGATTTCAGTCTTCATAAATGTGTTAAGACTTGTTTTGTGGTCTAATATGTGATCTGTCCTAGAGAATGCTCCATGTGCACTTGAGAAGAATGCATATTGCTTTTATTTTTTATTCATTTAGTTATTTTTAACATCTTTATTTCAGTATAGTTGCTTTACAGTGTTGTGTTAGTTTCTGCTGTATAACAAAGTGAATCAGCTATATGTATACATATATCCCCATATCCCTTCCTTCTTGCATCTCCCTCCCACCCTCCCTATCCCATCCCTCTAGGTGGTCACAAAGCAGTGAGCTGATCTCCCTATGCTATGCAGGTGCTTCCCAGTAGCTATTTTACATTTGGTAGTCTATATAAGTCCATGCCACTCTCTCACTTCGTCCCAGCTTACCCTTCCCCGCCCCCATGTCCTCAAGTCCATTCTCTATGTCAGCATCTTCATGGACTGTTCTGTACATATCTGTTAATACCATCTAATTTAATGTGTCACTTAAGGCCAGTATTTCCTTATTATTGTGTCTGGATGATCTGTCCATTGATGTAAGTGGGGCATTAATGTCCCTGACAATTGCTGTGTTACTGTCTGTTTCTCCCTTTAGGTTTTTTAATATTTGCAGTATGTATTTATGTGCTCCTATACTGGGTACATAAATATTTACACATATTATATCTTCATTTAGACTGACTCCTTTATCATTATGTAGCAATCTTCTTTGTCTCTTATTATGGTCTTTGTTTTAAAGTCTATTTTGTTTGATATAAGTACAGATTCTACAAATTTCTTTCAGTTTCTATTTGTGTGGAATATCTTTTTCCATCCCTTCACTTTCAGTCTGGGTGTATCCTTGCATCTGATGTGAGTCTCTTGTAGGCAGCATATAGATGGGTCTTGGTTTTTTTATTCATTCAGCCACTCTGTGTCTTTTGATTGGCAGATTTAGTCCATTTACATTTAAAGTAATTATTGATAGGTATGTACTTACTGTTATTTTGATAATTGGTTTTTGGTTGCTTTGTAGTTTCTCTGTTCCTTTCTTCTTCTTTTGGTTTCTACCTTTGTGGTCTGATGACTTTCTGTAACGGTATGCTTAGTTTCCTTTCTCATTATATTTTGTGTATCTACTATAGGTTTTTGCTTGGTATTTACCATTAGGCTTACACATAACAACCTATATTTATAGGTGTCTATTTTAAGTAGATAATGACTTAATTTGAACACATTCTAGAGCTCTACATTTTTACTCCACACTCCCCACACTGTTTTTGATATAATATTTTACATCTTTTTATCTTGAATATCTGTTAACTAATCATTACAGTTATACTTTTACTACTGTTTTCCTTCACACTAGCTTTGTAAGTGTTTAATCCACTGCCTTTACTTTATATTTACCTTTGCCTGTGAGCTTTATACTTTCATATGTTCTCTTGTTACTAATTAGTGCCCTTTCGTTGCAGATTAAGGAAGTCCTTTAAATATATATTGTAAGGTCAGTTCAGTGGTGATGAACTCTTCTACTTTGGCTGTCTGGAACACTCTTTATTCTTCAATTCTGAATAATATCTTGGCCAAGTAGATTATTATTGGTTGGAAGTTGTTTGTTTGTTTGTTTTGTTTTTGTTTTTCCTTGTAGCACTTTGAATATATCATGCCACTCCCTTTTGGCCTGCAGATTTTCTACTGAAAATCTGCTGACAGTCTTATGGGGGTTAACTTGTATGCAACATTTTATTTTTCTCTTGCTGCTTTTAAGATTAATTCTTTAACTTTGGCATCTTAATTATAATACACCTTGGTTCATGTCTCTTGGGGTTCATCTTCTTTGGAACTCTCTAGGCTCCCTGGATCTGTATGTCTGTTTCCTTCCCCAGGTTAGAAATTTTCAGCCATCATTTCATTAAATAAGTTTTCTGCTACTTTCACCCTTTTTCTCCATTTGGGATTCCTAACTGTGAATGTTAGTTTGCTTGATGTTGTACCATAAGTCCCTTAAGCTATGAACACTTTTTAAACTTCTTTTTTTCTTTTGTTTGTTCTATTTGGGTCAGTTCCACTGCCCTGTCTTCCAGATCACTGACCCTTTCTTTTGCTTCATTTAGTCTGCTGTTGAACCCCTCTTGTGTATTTTTCAGTTTAGTTACTGTATTCTTCAGTGCTGTGCCTTCTATTTGGTACTTTCTGATATTTTATCTCTTTGTTAAAGTTTACACTGAGTTCATCAATTCTGTGAAGTTCAGTGATCATGTTTATGACCATTATTTTGAGCTTTATAAGGTAACTTACTTAATTATATTTTAAGGTTTTTTTCTGATTTTTTTATCTTGCTCTTTCATTTGGAACATATTCCTTAACATACATATTCCTTAAACATACTTTATAACCTAGGAATCCCACTCTTTGCTGTTTCCCCATGTGTCGTGAAAATATATGTCCACACAACATTTTGTACAAGAATATTCATTTCAGACTTGTTCATATAGCCCCAAACTGAAACAACCCAAATGTCCTTCAATGGAAAAATGGACAAGCACATGTTGACATATTCATACAATAGAATACTACCCAACAATAAAAATGAGTTACTGATACACTCAACAACATTAATGAATCTTTCAAACATTATATGGAGAGACAGAAGCCAGACATAAGAGATGTATGTATGATTCCATTTACATGAAGATAAAGGCCAGATGAAGTCAACTTATGGTAATAAAAGTCAGAAAAGTTGCCTACGGAGGGAGGGGGTGAGAATTGAATATAAGGTGCAAAAAGAAACGTTATGGGATATGGAAATGGTATATGCCTTCATACATGGCATTGGCTACACTTGTAGGCATGAATCATTTGTCAAAAATCATTGAATTATACAACTAAGTTATGTGCATTTTACTGTAAGCATATTCTACCTCAATTTTAAAAATAACTACTTTATAGCAACTTGGGCTCTGAAAGTAGAAAGGAGGGTTGGAGTTCATGGGACATTTTAGGTTGAATTGTCTTTGGATTTCAATTGTTATATTTGGCTGTATTTTATTTGTATGTTTTACTAACTATTCACTCTAATTTTATTTCAAATTGTCCCTTATTAAAGTAGAAGGCTACCTTAAAAAGGGACAAATTGTCCCACAAAATGTGCTAATTCATAACAATTGTTTATAGATTTATAATGTTATTAATTCAATATTAGCTTGAATGAGCAACATTTTTAGGTGTAGGAAATTTACAGTTCACCTTCTTTATGTTTTAACCAAAATAAAATCTTCATTTTCAGTTTCTGAAATTGAAATATGTACTCACTTGAACCTTGGAGAACTGCCAGTTTTGTAGGTAGAAAGCAGTGGAATGTTGTCAGAGTCGTAGGGTTCAACCTGATGTGTTTCACTGATACCATGAAGGTGAGTGGAAAGAGATTTCAAAACTACGATGGACATCAAGTTTCATATAGTTGTAACTACCTATTACAAGGTTTCATTTCTTGTAGAAGATGAAGAAGAGAAGAGGTAGGAGGCTATTATAAATAGTAAGTCAGCGATGCTTGGTAAATGGACTCAGGATATCTGGGGAAGAAAAGCTGGGTCGAAAAAGATTAAGAAAAGAATGGAACCCTTGATAATTTCACCTTCAGAATTAATGTTTATTGACAAGTTGGTTATCTCTGTAGAGATTTATTACCTTGATTTGGGGGTGACCATCTGGACCTGGAGGATACAACCATCAGATATCGGAGGGAGGGGTGTTGCCTAGGTTTATATCCAGGCAGTAAGCCTTTCCTTCTAGGATAAATAACTGAAATAATCCTGCAAACACACTCATTTTGCAAATGAAAAAAAAAAAAAGGATTTACTATTTATATCAAGATAAATAAATGCAAGTCCTTTGAAAACAGGGAACGAGTATTGAATACTTACTGTAATCCCATAATACACAATATGACATGATGCAGAGTAGCTGATGAAAAGCTATTTGTTGATTTAATGGTTATAGGTCCTGATCCAGTGCTCAGTACAGATAACACGGTTATAGACTATCAGGTCAGGTGACTCAGAAAACTACATGGGTGAAATTTCAAGATCAAGAAGAATTTAATATAGTCGACATATACTTATTCAGTCTAACATTTGACTGGGCACAATGGTTTAAGTCACCGCGATTCAGGATATGAAAGGAAACAGCTGCAGGCTATGATCACCCCCATTACACAGGACAGGATTTTCTAGAAGAGAAGAAAATCACTCCCTTTAAACCAGTGATTTTCAAGCTTTAATGTGCAGAAGATTGTCTGGTGGGGATCATGTGAAAAGACCAGCACCAGTTCTCTAGGCGTGATGTGGGCCTGGCATTCTGCATTGTTAACAAGCCACCAGGAGAAGCTGATGCTGCTCGAGCAGCGCCCCTGTGTGAGCAGGGAGTCTTGAGACCATCCCTGCCTGGGACTGGCAGGGAGTCAGTAGAAGGACAGAGGGAGAGCCTTTACCTGTGGTCCCGTTAATCCAGATCTGGGGGAGAAGATCAGGAGGGTAACAACTCTTCCAAAGCCCAAATTTGCAATTTGAAAAGTGGTCCTTCCCTGTCATTACTGATGGAGTGATTCCTGTATGCAGACCCTGACATTTGTTGCCCCAGGGATAACAGAGGAGGCAAAAGTCATGGTGTCTGTCCTCAAGTTCTCGCTCTATTTCCAGAGAGATGATCTGACAAAAATAAAAAATATACAAAGACACCAATTTAAAAAAAAGAAACATATTAAGTTGCCCTGAGTCATGAATCACGAATGGTTTACAAATGCTGAGAGATCACCAGAGCAATTGAGGTGGACACCTCCCAGTGACATTTGAGAAGGTTTGATATGACAGTTGCATTTTAAATAGCTGGGAAGTAGCTGATAAGCCTTAAAGAAGGGGGTATCACGTGTGAACGTCCAGAAGAGGAAGCAAAGGAATGAAACTAGAAGAGCCGTGAACCCCTGGCTGGTGTGAAGGTGCAGCAGGGTGGGCGTGATTAGAAGTGAAAGTTATTATAGGGACAGTGGCAACGTTCTTGAAAGTGAATAAGTAAGAAAGGTATGGGTTTCTGAACAGAAAAAATGACATGATTTAAATGTCAGTCATGGACACTGGAGCTGGATGAAACAGATGGGAATGAAAAGTCTAAAAACAGAAGAACAGCCTGAGAGGCTGCTGCCGTCACCTGACACTGATGATGGCCTGGAATGGGGCTCGGACCACAGAGGCTCAGAGAAATAGGGCTAAACGGGAGAGGCCGAAGCCCCCTGGGCCCTAGACAAAGGGGTGGGTTATCAGGGTCGTTTCAAGTGTCCCTTTCCCCACTCTTCCGGGGTGCTTTCTTCCATCCTCAGCACTCCCATCTTCAAGGCTTCAGTCAAAGAGTGAAATGATGACCCACACGTGATGTAGGATAGATGGTCTTAAGGCCTCTTCAGAGTAATACTGGGTTGGCCAAAAGTTCGTTCGGGTTTCCCGTAACACACAGGAAAGCACCAGTGGGATGAGATTCAGTAATAAATTCTCAGATACTTTAGGAGTTCTCCAGGGAAATATTTGAGGAGATTTGGAATTTCATTCCATCCAACAGATCAAATACATATGGGAATTGTTTCCTTCTGTTTACCACAATGTGTCTTAAATTCTGAGAGGTAGCATTGACTTAATGAAAAATGCATGACTGAAAGTCATGAAAAAGCATTGACTTAAAAGTCCAAAAATGTGCGTTCTGCCCACATCTTCTCCATTACTTAGCTGTGTCACTTTTCAAAAAGGTTTAATGATTGCAGGTGTCAGTTTTCTGTAAAGTGACAATTGATAACTAACCTATTGGCCTTTATGTTTGCTATGAAAGTCATTTGAAAGGTAGACTAGAGATAAAAAAAGCAGAGTCTTTTCTAAAGTTACTAGTCTGAAAAAAGATCAACCGTGATGCAGTTGACAATAAGCAGAAGTTTGCAAAAATGCTTAGCTTTTTAAGGAAAATGTAAAGCCTTCTGTTCTAACCTTGTGCAGTTGTGCATTTGTTAAGACATCAGGCAGGCGGGGACCACTTTAATGTTCATAATGATAGATGTGGATTCAGGAATTATCCATGTTGGGTGTTAATTAATCTTATAGGATCATGGTATCTGGTTAAGAAGACATTCACTTTTTTTTCTTTGAATGATTTTATTTTTTAAAAGCAGCTTGGAGTTCACAGCAAAATTGAGGGGAAGGTGCAGAGACTTCCCATATACCACCCCCCCACCACGTACATGCATGGCTTCCCCCATTACCCACACACCCCACCAGGTGGTACATTTGTTACAGCTGATGAACCTATACGGACACATCATCACCACCCAAATTCCATGCTTTACCTTAGTGTTCACTCTGGGTGATGTACATCCTGTGGGTTTGGACAAATGTATAATGATGTGTATGGGTTGTTATATCATATGGAGTAGTTTCACTGCTGTAAAAATCCTCTGTGCTCCACCTGTTTTCCCTCCCCTCCCCAGGAAGTCATTCCGGAAGAAATCAGAGAGCTTGGGTTAAATTTGAATGGTGTGCAAGCTAGTCAACTTATAGTAAAGCAGAAGTAAACAAAGGACTTAGAAATCAGAGAAGAACAAGAACGTGATGCTGTGTCTGAGAGCTAATGAGCTGAAAAGCATTTTGAGAAGTTTATTTTAAAATTCTTCATTCCTATTTTAGGAAAGTTTTTAGGTTAGTCAGTTAAAAAGTGTGCATGACGAATGCCTGCTAAAAACCAACACAAAGCTGAGAGGCTACAGGAAACACCCAGGGAAATGAAAACGAAGTCCACACTCATGGACCTTTCCACAGATTTTCTGTCCCAGATTTAGTTTTTCACATGTTAGTGGACATTCTCCAATGAAATTTTACTCTACCTAAATTCAAGTATCAATACATAAATTCATGTTCACTAATTAAAGCTACTTTATAGTATATAGGTTGGAGAAAATTAGAGACCTAGAAAGTCTTTTTTGTTTTACTTTCCAAATACATTTAAATGTTCCTAAAATATAAGAAATAATTCAGAAGAATACATTTGCCATTAACCCCACATTTCAGAGTTACAGTGTTGGCCATCAAACAGATTTTAAGAAATTAATTTCTCATTAAGTAGTGATAAATCATATTGGAAGCAATCCTGCTTTCACTGGAGCCTTTACAACCTGAAGGCATTGCACTCCTTTTGTCTGTAATTGAAGGATATTTTTGACCATCTATCCTGTGAGCTAAAATAACAGGTGTTAACTGTTGCTCTCATTACCTGACAGTTTTGACACATCTATTCATTAGAGACACATTTCTGCCTCAAAAAGTAGCTGCCTGGAAGAGTATCTGTTTTAAGATTCCTCCACATCTGTTCACGGCTTGATAGCTCATTTCTTTTTAGTGATGAATAATATTCCATTGTCTGGATACACTATAGTTTGTCAGTTCACCAACTGAAAGACATCTTTGTTGCTTCCAAGTTTTGGCAATTATGAATAAAGCTGCCATTAACATTTATGTGCAGGGTTTGTGTAGACATAAAATTATTTGTATAATATTTATCATTATAATTATTATATTATGTCCAAAATTATTTTAACAAAGTAAGAATATACTAATATTAACTATATTTACTTATATGTAAAGCCTCGTTTTCTCTAAGTTTCCTAATTATGGAGATTAAATTCCCACTCAGGGATCTGCATAGGTTAAAAGCATTCAATATCCAATCGTGTATGAAATATCGAATGTGAATATTAATATCATTAGTAGATGACCAAGAAACTGGTTAATACATACACACCTAGATACGCAAATCTGCCACATTCATTTGTTGATGGTAATCAGTGTGTGTGTGTGTGTGTTGTTTTTTTTTTTAAGAGTCATCATAAGGATAAAAAAAAGCAGGGATAATAACTTGTTTTGCCTTAATTTCCAAGTATGGGGTGAAGAGGGATTCTGGGAGAGTTATAAGCTTTGGTGGAGTGGACGGGGGAAAAAAAGAGCCCTACACTGAAGAAAAGCCCACAGCCTGTCATGAGATAGAACTAGGGAATATGAAAAATAATAATAGTGCAGATATTCATTATCTACTGAGGCAAAATTGTGAAACTCCAGTTCCTATGAACCCATGTTACTAATGAAAATGAATTTTATTTCCCCCTGTCTTCTGATACCTTTCCTTAGAAACTGGGCAGTTACTCAGAATATTAGAGGTTTCTAGATGAAAGCTTTCTGAGAGAACAGACATTGACCTTTCACACAGAGGTAGTAATATTCGCAAATGTTCCCTGTATCCCTGCCCCCAGTAGGCGATGAGCTCTGTGCTTCACACATACTGTCCCTTGTGGTACTAACAGCAGCCCTACGAGATCCTGCTGGATTCATGAGGACACTGAAACTGCAAGAGGTAAAGGGAGGATGTAAGTGGTGGAGTCGGGATTGAAAGGCAAGCTGAGCAGGTACAGAGCTGAGGCACGTCCACACTCCAGGACACTGCTGCCCCCACAGGCTCCTTATAACGAGGGACACTTACGCACCATCACCAATATTGCGGGAAAAGCCTTAAATGATACACGGTAAGAGAGAAACAGACTAATTAGTGATTAATGTTTTGTTATCGCAACAGCTTTGTTTTAACTGCAGAAGAATTTGGAATGACTTAATATCATGTTGTTTGGCTTTCTTTTAAATAATAAAAGGTGTGCCTTCTTGAATCAACAAAAAGTTAGGGGGAGATGAGGTAAGATAGGACACCAAGGCAAAAATAACCAGACCAAGGTTAAATGCTGAGAAATCAAATAAAAACACAGGAAAGCCAAGAATCCCCGAGAGGAGGGCAAAGTCACTTGGTTTGTTAGGCAGCCTCGAAGACAGACATCAACGATCCCTGCTTCCTGGTATTCACTTCCCTTGCAATCTTCTCCCTTTGGGTGTGGACTGGACTTGCTAACTCACAAGGAGTAGAGTACAGTCGAAATGATGGGACATCCCTTCTGAGATACTAGGTTACAAAAGACCAGTTTCCATTGTGCACGCGCTATCTCTTTCTCTCCTTGTCTCCCCTTCTTGGACCGCCCACTCTGAGAGGATCCCAGCGCCATGCTGTGAGGGAGCCCTGTGCAGAGGGCCCGGGTGAGAGAGCTCGGGAGTAAATCCTCACCTAGTCAAGCCTTGGGGAGACCTCAGCCCCTGCTGACACTTTACTGCAGCCCTGTGGCAGAGCCTGAGGCAGACATCACCAGATTAGCCGCTTCTAGATTACCGACCCTCAGAAACTCTGAGGTAATAAATGTGTGTGTTTCAAGCTGCTACGCTGGGGGGAATTTTGTTAAACAGCAATAGATAAGTAATACAATTGGGAAAGTTGATTCAACTTTTGCTACAGTGACCAAAGAGGTCAAGTTACAGAACAAAGTACCTGTGCATTTGTGCGTTATATACTATTCTATTTTAGTCAAAAAACAATCCAATATTAGGTATATATACAAAATATTTGAATGTATGATAAGGGAATTCATATTTAAGCTATCCATTTGGGCTTGGAATATGGCTCAAGAGAGGATGTTCAACACGGTGGAGCCAAGGCACTGCAGGATATTTAGGAGTCTTTATTGATTGGTTTTCATTTAAATTTTATTTATTTTTTAAATACATATTATCTACACAACCTACAGAATTTCAAAGGCATAGCGCTTGCACATACTGTGAGAGCTTTCTGTCCCACCTCTGACCTCTATCACCCAGTTTCCCTCTCCATGAAACCAATGATCTGCATGTATTTTGTGTGTGTGTATTCCACAGGGAGGTGTTTGTGTCTTTTTCCTCAATCATACTCTATGTATGCAAGCCTTTAAACACCAATTACATATTGGATATATTTCCTTTTATGCTTTAACACTAAAACTGCAACCCCTGTCGCCTTGCCCAATGAGTGCTTCCTATCTTCCCTCTTGCTATATAATTCTCATTGGCACTTATCATAATGTATGCATTTTACTTATATTATTTTCTGTTTCCTTGATAGAATGAAGCTCTGTGAGGGTAGAGAGTCTTTCTTCGTGTTTTGTTTATTATTATATACCGAGTATAGTGTCTGGTATAAATATTTGCTGAGTGAATAAACATTATACTTCATCATATTGATTATATTTTATATTAGTGTTTTTTACTTACTAAAGGCAGATTGTTTTTCTTCTAGTTTAGTATTTTGATGCATATTCTAACACAGTGATTTCCAAATAGTTTTGTTAATTATTTAAAGCATTTGATTTTCTATAATGTAAATTATTAGAATTAAGCTGACCTGTAGTTGTAAGTGAAACACATTAAAGAAAAAAATATGAATGCAATTAAGGTCAATATAAATTAACATCTTTTAAAGTACTTTATTTTTGCTTTGCTTTATTTTTATAAGAGAGAATTTAGCATTGGCTATTTTGTTTCAGTTTTACAGTTTTTAAATTGAGAGCAGTAGAAATCATTATGAATAAAAGATAAGGTTATTGTAACGTTGTGAAGCTGTAATTCATTAGAGCCTTCATTTCCATCAACCTCTCATAGTTTAAAGCTGATTCTTCTTTATACTAGTCCAATAAGTGCAAAGAAATGGGAGGGGGTAAGTTAACACTTATTAAAATGTCACAACAAGCAAATCGTCCCGACCATATTTAGGACAAAATAATCCAAATATTCTATGGCAAGGGAAAGGGCATTGCTGTATAATCAATATTTTTTTTAACCTTTAACCAGAAACACCAGAAAACTCTCATTTAATCTTGTAGAATCAGAACACCAAGAATAATATCAAAACTGTCAAATATTTTAAGTTTAAATTTAAAAGATTAAAGACTCACCATTACTTATCAGAAAGAAAATCAGTCTTAAAACCAGTATATACATATTAGATGTGATATTTTGGATATTTGTTTTATATTTATGTGTGTGAATAACATTGTGTGTGCCTGTGTGTATGTGTGTCTGTAAATCTAGTTAGCAATTACCATGTTTTTAAATACAACAAAAATGTTTACAAAATAATTCCATAGGTATAAATACTTCTTTATTATGATATTTATCTAAAGTTTAACTTCAGAATGTCTTTAAAATCTGTCAGTTCTGCCATACCATCCACTGATTTTTTTTAGTTTAACATAACTTTTAAAAATCCAATGATCAGATTTTTCAAAATTAAAATTATCCTTTTTGATTGAACAATTACAGCATCCAGTTTTTCTTAAACTTGCCTAGTTCATTCGTGGAGATTTGTGGTTAGAAAAGTATAACAGAAATGCAGAAAAAGGTAAAGTATCTATAGATTTAATTGCTTATTATAAGTTATATTTCAATTAAGCTACTGAGAAAAGAATATGGAAACAATATAGTAAAATGGAAAAGAAAATCAAGGTAGTAGATACAAATAGGACAGCCGGGTATCACACATGCTATGATGCAAATGCCACCGTGATTTCCCTGGACTTTTAATATTTTGTCTCTTAATGCTCTGGGTTCTTTACCCATGCAAAGTGTAGGAAAAAGTATGTAGGTGGCTGTAGGCATCTGCAGAAGCAGTCCTAACTTTTTAAAAACCAAGAACTGCTGAATTAATTATATCCTTTCGTTAAAACCAAGTGTAATATGGAGCAGGATTCTATTATTCACCTGCATTTAAATGTGTTCCTGGTTCGTTCATAGGCACAGACTCTCTGCAAAGTTCTCTCGTCAGTTTTGTCATCCACCAATAAAAGTGGATGATATTGAAATAAGGAGGAAAGGAAATAACAAGGTTAAAAATGGTAATAAAGGTGTGTTGAAAGAAGCTATATATATATATTTTAAAGTTCTTTGGGTTTTTGTTGTTTTCATTAAAATGGAATCTTTTTTAAAAGGCCTTGGAACAGAGCATGACCTCATTTGCCTGCCACTCCTATAAAAGCGGCTTTTCAGTACACAATAAAGTATTGTTAACTGTCATCGCAGTCCTGACAGGTACATCTCCAGAACTTACTCATTTGCTTAATTGACTCTGTGTACCTTGATAAGATACTTTCTCTTTAATAAAAGAGGTATTTGTCTGTATACAAATACAGACAGAATGGTTGTTACCCTCTAAAATTCTCTATTGAGAGAACAAATGTTAAAATAGAAATCATCATCTAAGTAGAAAATGTATGTGTGCCGGTGTGTGTGTGTGCATGTGTGTATATTTGGAAAAGTCTTTTTTGCAATACATTATTTTAGTTTCATGTGTACAATATAATGATTCAATATTTATATATGCTGTGAAATGACCACCATAGTAAGTTGAGTTAACATCCATCACCATTTGTAATTAAAGAATATTTTTTTTCATGTGATGGGACTTTTAAGATCTACTCTCACTGATTTTCAATTATACAATATAGCAGTAATAACTATAGTTACCATGGTGTATATTATATCCCCATGACTTACTTATAACTGGAAGTTTGGACCTTTTGACTCCCTTCACCCATTTTCCCTACCCCTTGTCTCTAGCAACCACCAGTTCTCTGTGTTTGAGTTTGTTTAAGATTCCACATACAAGTGGTATTATATGGTATTTGTCTTTCTCTGTTTGACTTATTTCACTTAGCGTAATGCCGTCAAGTGCCGTAATGTTGTTGCAAATGGCAAGATTCCTTTCTTTTTTAAGGCTGAGTAATATTCCTGTGTGTGTGTATCTCACACCTTTATCCATTCATGCATTGATGGACACTTAGGTTGTTTCCGTATCTTGGCTATGGTAAATAATGCCGTGATGAACGTGAGGGTGCATAGATCTTTTTTTTTTTTTTTTTTTTAATTTTATAGCTACTTTATTTATTTATTTATTTATTTTTGGCTGTGTTGGGTCTTCGGTTCGTGCGAGGGCTTTCTCTAGTTGCGGCAAGTGGGGGCCACTCTTCATTGCGGTGTGGGGACCGCTCTTCATCGCGGTGCGCGGGCCTTTCACTATTGCGGCCCCTCCCGTTGCGGGGCACAGGCTCCAGACGCGCAGGCTCAGTAGTTGTGGCTCACGGGCCCAGCTGCTCCGTGGCATGTGGGATCCTCCCAGACCAGGGCCCGAACCCGTGTCCCCTGCATTAGCAGGCAGACTCTCAACCACTGCGCCACCAGGGAAGCCCTAGATCTTTTTGAGTTTGTCTTTTTTTCTTCAGATAAATACCCAGAAGTGGAATTGCTGGATCCATATGATAACTCTATTTTAATTTTTTGAGGAACCTCCATACTATTTTCCATAGTGGCTGCACCAATTTATATTCCCACCAACAGGGCACAAAGGATGCCTTTTCTCCACATCCTCAACAGTACTTTTTTTTTTTTACTTCTTGCCTTTTTGACAACCAGTGTCACAGGTGTGGGGTGATTTCTCATTGTGGTTTTGGTTTGCATTTCCCTAATGATTAGGGATGTTGAGCATCTTTTCATGTACTTGTTGGGTATCTGTATGTCTTCTTTGGGAAAATGTTTATTTAGATCCTGTATTTTTTAATTGGATTGTTTGTTTTCCTGCTATTGAGCTGTATGAGTTATTTATATACTTTAGATATTAACCCCATCAGCTATATGATTTGCAAATATTTTCCCCATTCAGTACGTTGCCTATTTTGTTGATGGTTTCCTTTTCTTTCCAGAAGAATTTCTTTTTAGTTTGATGTATTCCCACTTGATCATTTTTGCTTTTGTTGCCTTTGCTTTTGGTGTCAGATCCAAGAAATCATCTGTGTAACCAATGTCAAGGAGCCAACCACCTATGTTTTCTGCTAGGAGTTTTACGGTTTCAAGTTTTACACTCAAGTCTTTAATCCATTTTTGAGTTAATTTTTGTGTATGGTGTAAGATGGAGTATAGTTTCATTCTTTGCCTGTGGCTGTCCTGTTTTCCCAACACCATTTATTGAAGAGGCTATTCTTTCCTCCCTGTATATTCTTGGCTTCTCTGTCATAAATTAATTGACCATATATGCAGGGGTTTATTTCTGGGCTGTCTTTTTTTTTTTTGATTTTTTTTAACATCTTTATTGGAAGGGCTGTCTATTTTTTGTTCCATTGATCTAGGTGTCTGTTTTGACTACTATAGCTTTGTAATATAGTTTGAAATCAGGGAGCATGGGGCTTCCAGCTTTGTTGTTCTTTTCCAAGATTGCTGTGGCTATTTGGGGTCTTTTGTGATTGCATACAATTTTAGAATTGTTTGTTCTATTTCTGTGAAAAGCACCATTGAAATTTTGATAGGGATTGCATTGAATCTGTAGATTGCTTTGGGCCATGTGGACATTTTAACAATATTGATTCTTCCAATACATGAGCATGGAATATCTCCATTAATTTGTGTCAGCTGAGTGGTAGTCTGCTGAGAACTCTCTGGTTCTTAAGTTCTGTGAGTCCCAGGAACTAAGCCCCCTAGCCTCCAGAGCCAGGCAAACAAGGGGTGTCCCTTGGGTCATAGCTACAAAAATCAGGTCACCAGACATAAAAACAGGTGCACCATACATGTGTAGAAGCTCCCTTCTGGGAGATACTGGTGTGCAGGAGGGCAGCAGAGGTGGCTACAAAGAGGGCACTGGCCCCCCCCCCAGAAAAAAAAAAAAAAGAAAGATGCTGGATTTCAGCAAGACACAGGTAGAGCAGGAAGATGGTGCCCTTCAGCTTCTCTCACTGGGATATCCCAGCAGGTCCCTGCCCCGCAGACCAATGCTTTAAAATTAACAACTGAGTTTCTTTCACCTAAAGTCTGGGTGCTTTTCAAAGGGCTGCTTCTGCACTGGGCACTGGGTGGGTGAATCTCCACGTGAGCCCTTTAAGAGCCATTTCTCAGTTCACCACAGCCTCCGGGTCTTGTGGGCAAGAGCCCCATTGGTCTTCAAAGCCAGATGTCTCAGGACTCATCACTCTGGTGCCAGTCTTAAAAGTTGGGGTGCCCGACGTGAGGAATGAACGCTTTGCTTCTGGGGAGCAGCTCCAGGTTCGGAGTTCCCTCCTGATTGTGCGTTGCCGAGCTGGAGGCGGGATCTATGCTGAGATTTTTGTCTTGGGTTTCCATTTTTGCTTCCATGTGTTTTTGTCCTTATCTGCCTGGTGTGAGGGGGTTACTTTGCCAGCTTTTAGGTTTTTGCCAGAGAAAATTGTTGCATATGTAGCTGTACATTTGGTGTGTCCATTGGAGGAGGTGACTTCAGGGTCTTCCTATGTCACCGCCTTAAACTGCAAACTCAGAAAAGTCTTAAAAATCTCTGTGGCCAGGTCTGACATTTCAACTCCCCCCTGTGAGAAGCATATCCTGGAGGTGAAGGGTGCAGAGAAAAGATCAACTATAGGTATTTTTCCTGAGCAGGACCCTGCAAACCAAGTGTCAAAACTCAAAGTTAATGTCAATTGACAGGGACTGGGCTGTCTGTCTGTCAAGATGTGTTGGTTTCATACAATAAGATGGAAAAAAAAAAAGTGTGTTATTTTGTCTTTAAAAGGAAAAGTATCTTATTTGAACACTATTTGTGTAAATAAAAAAATATAATTTCCCTATTAAAGTGTATTTCGTTCAATGTTTATTTTTTACAATTAGAGCAAAGTTTTCTTCTTAAGTTGGTTTGTGGGAAATCGTCTCTGAGAAAGGATTTGTGTTATTTGGGGTTGGTTCCCTCCCTGAGGGAGTCCTGTAGATACTAAAAATATTTATGAAAGCAGTGCCGGAGCATTAAAAATCACTGCTATCGTGGTGAGGATAAGTTATACATGCTCTACGAAATGATGATTCCGGAGAAAGGGCCAAGATTTCATATAAATTTGTACTAAAAAAAAAAGAGAGAAGCAATATGTATTTTAAGGTTTAACCTATTTTTACAACCTAATGAAATTCAGAGGAAAATAAGTTTAAATGCATACAAGTAAACTGATTCACTTCTTTACAATATTATATTACTAATAGGTGTTAATTAACTATAGTGTTAATTACCAAAGGGAAAATCTTATCTGTTATGTGAGTTCTGGAATAAAGTTTTCATACTTGTCACCTCTCCTTAGACATATCATGAAAGCCTAGGAACTTAAAGGTTTACCACTAATTTTAGCTAAACATCTTTGTCCCTGTCAAAGCATCACCCACTCATATTTATTTAAGAAGACACTAACAAAGTTGAGGGTTTCATAATAAATTTTATTAGGGCTCTGGCTACATTTTGTATTTTGGTTTTTAAATAAACGGTTTTCTTAAATGTCAAAGGTTTTAAAAAGTAGGAATAAACAGGGGACAAGCCCCCCTCCCATTTCTTTGGCTCTTACCTAAATGTCAGACTTACCATTTTACTCATTCCAGATACGCTGCAAAAGTGTTTGTTTACATCCATGGTTTTTAAACCTGACAACTCATTAGATTGTGGCCCTTTTAGAAATTATGGATGCCCATGCTCAAGTCCACTCTTACTGAATTAGAATTAACTTGTTTAATAAACCTGTTTTGGAGGAAGAACAGGCATGCCATTAATTGGCTTAACCCACTGTCCCAAGTGTAAGAAACAGCTCCTGAAAAGGTGCTACAGGATGTCTTTTTACCTTGTATAGCTGATTATTTTTTTAAGAACTGCAGCATGAAAGGGTGATGCATTAGAAAGCTTTCATCTGGATCCACACGGAGAGAACAGGTAGGTAAGGAGAGGCTCTGAGGTCAGTCAATTATCTTCAATAGACAACACGAGGTTCTGACTCAAGCAGGAGGCTCGGTTATCTTTAACGGGATCTTTTCTCTCCCTTTGCATTCCTTTTCAATGCAAAGGAAGATATGGTTTTGGCTTTCAGAGATCTTAGGAAAAGGAAAATGGGAAAAAGAAAACCATAGCTGTAGAATTTAAAAAGAATTTTTTAAGCGGTTGAAATGAAGGAGGTCTAGATGTAGAGGTGGGATGATGAAAACAGCACTCACAGTCTCATTCCTACAGCCCTGATCTCATCAGAGTGAGCTTCACTGTCAACAGGTCTATTTGAATACTCAAGTCCAGAAGAACATTTTTGAAGTAAGGTAATCTTATGGCTGGTGTACTCAGGAGAGCACTAGAGTGAGTCTCAGATACAGACAGGTGTAGACATTTTTAGCTGCAGCTTGGTCTTGTTTTGTAGCAAAGGCTCAAAAACAGGACAGAAAAATTTGCCCAAAGGAAGAGCATCTCTGGAATTCTCAAGTTCTCTTGCTCAGTTAGACATGCGCACATCAGCTCTACTGATGCACCTTTCCGGGTCCTTTTACCACTAGAGGAACGAACGTAGACACGTGGGTGTCCTACTCTGCCCCCGGTACTGACATTTCTAAGGGTATTTGGTTTGTTTCTCATAACGCAGCTTAATCTGCTTAAGAAGACCTTGATATGTAGGGTTTTAATACTAAGTCTAGGGACAGTGGCAGATGTTAACCTTATTAAATCAATCAAGCCTCACAATTAAAGTTCACCTTATTGCAGTTTAATTAGCACTGTGGCTAGTTAAGAGCCTACGAACAAGATCATATTCCACCAAACATTTATACTGACATTTTGTACATTGTTAAAGAATCCTCAAAAAGCCTGTCCAATAAACTGAGAAGAACATTACTCATTTCTGGTGGACTTTAATGTTAATTGCTTAAAAAAAAAAAAAAGTGGAACACAATGAACTAATAATAGTTATAAAGGTTGTAGATGCTGAATTGTAACTTTCAGTGCAGACATAATATATTTCATGTTTTCTACACTATTACTGGAATTCACTATTTTGTGAAATTGAAAAATGCTTTTGAATTTCCTATTCCAATGAGAACACACCTCTAACTAGTAAGAAAAATGAAAAATTTTTAAAAGTACATGCATTTTTCACTTTCTGCTAATATCCTGAAAAACGGTGTAAATATTCTGTATGCATAGAATAGGAGAAATATTTTATTTAAAAAATTTGTGATAAAGTGTCTTGTTAGAAAGAAGAGAAAAACAGCGTAATTTTCCTCCAGGTTATCAGAGTCATACATCTGGGTTTTCACATAGTATAATAATGAATTTGTCTAAAAGGCACCTGTATGGTAAAACCTCAGTAATCGGCTTCGTCTGCTCTTGGAACAGAAAAAGAGATGAAACAAGATTTAGTGTATGTTATAGTAAATAACACAATGTAAACTAACATAATATTACTGTAAAAATACTTTGCTTTATTACTTTTAAAATGTGTTTATTTGCAAACTGAAGGTATTACTAAATCACTTGAAACCATTTTAAACTACATTTTCGTTTAGTTCTCACTAAATATGTAAATACCTAATGTATCAGCGTGACTGTGTGGTGGGGAGAGAGAGAAGGGTTTCTAGCTGCATCTGTGCTTGCCCCGTCCTCCCCGCCCACTCCCACCACTAACTTTTTTGAGGGAAAATAGTTCTGGAGCCCTTTGAGAACAGAAGAGACGAGAGTCCGGTACAGCACGTGATACTTCGGGAAATATATTGATACGTACAGTGTTGCTATTGGCAAGAGACTGGTATTTCCCATACTCGGGAGATTTCAGCAAAAAGTTAATTACTTCTGAAAATGTTTGGCATCCAATTTATGTTTCTTTTGTACACATTAGAATGCTGAACAAGTCCTAAAGTAAGGAAAAGGGTCAAATTTATTCAAGTTTTATACTTTTTCTTTCTTAGGTCTTGTACTTAGAGCCAATTAGTCCAAAATGGATATGCTGCTGTGTCCTAACCCAATTTGTCTCCTTCAAGAAAGCTTCGTTCATCACCTTTGCTAGGCCACCTGGTGTGTGCAGGTGGAAACGTCAAAGAAAAATGAGGTGTGGTCCAGGTGTACAGAACTCAGGCAGCTGGAGGGAAACTCACCACAGCCCATGAAGCCGCAAAAAACGGGAGCCTTCCTTGCTCTCTGCACAGTCTAAACAGATGCCATGTCCAAAACTAAGTTTACTTTTTATGAGCATTTTTGAAAAGTCCATATTTAAAATGATTACAGACTTTACAATGAAGATGGCCTTGGAACGCTCCAGACACAATCAAACAGAATCCTGGCTAAACTAGGATCTTAATCCTATTAGAATCCAAGCTAATCAGTGAAGATGAGCTGATTGATAAGCCTACTCGGAATAATCAATCAGCTGCTCTTCATTGATTTAACATGCACCCAAGTGCCTAGAAGTGGGACTGCACAGTGGCTACAAGAGTTAATGTACAAATAAAGATGAAGAGATGTATATTTAATCCTGCACTAATTTTCATGCGTCCACTAATCACTAATGGACAGAGTAGTCACTGAGAGGAAATTTCTACCATTTTCAAAATGAGTATCGTTTCTCTCAAATGATTTTAAAATTGAAGGGAAGCTGATGACGCCAGGCTAGATCAGTGATACCTTCACTGCAAGCTTATTTCACCCCGGGGTTGTGCCAGCCTGGAGCTGTGTGAACTTCCAGACTTGGTATTGATGAATGACTCCGGGGTGGTACGTTTGTTTGGGTTTTCCAGGAAGAACGGTATTATTAGGAGAGTGAAAGACGGATGGAAGTAATATTTACTAAACATTTACCAGGCATTCAGATCTAAGCTCAGTGATGCATCACATCAAGTGGAATCCAGACTTAAACTCCAAAACTGAGCCTCATTCATGTTTTTATTGCACTGACTTAATAATTATAGTCTACTTATATCCAACATTTAAAATAAAAGAAATGCATTTTCCTCTCTATGTCAGAATTAAGAAGTTAAGAAGAATATAACCTTATTTTTCTCCAAATTCTAACATAACATTTCTCGTTTCTTCTATTAGAGATATTAAGGGAAAATAGAGTAATTAGTTATTACATGGAAGGTCCTCAGGTACTATATTCTAGCACATTCCAGAGGAGCATAGAACTTGAGTTACATTAGTAGTTACTCTTGGTTATTTAATGTGATAGATTTTCATATGTACTAAGAACTGCAGGACTTCCCTCGTGGTGCAGTGGTTAATAATCTGCCTGCCACTGCAGGGGACACGGGTTCGAGCCCTGGTCCGGGAAGATCCCACATGCTGTGGAGCAACTAAGCCTGTGCGCCACAACTACTGAGCCTGTGCTCTAGAGCCCGCGAGCCACAACTACTGAGCCCACACGCCTAGAGCCCATGCTCTGCAACAAGAGAAGCCACCGCAATGAGAAGCCCGCGCACCGCAACGAAGAGTAGCCCCCGCTCGCCGCAACTAGAGAAAGCCTGTGCAGCAACGAAGACCCAACGCAGACAAAAAAAATAAATTTATTAAAAAAAAAACTGCAGACGTTTTTCCCTATATTCACTCTTTTTTCTTTATTAAAACATCATGTAAGATACGACTAATGAGATGTGATTTATTCTCGTACAGCAGGAAACTCTCATAGAATATTACCTGAATTCTAACTTGCACAGGAAACTTCATGATCCATGGTTTAAAGCGCTGGGAGACTTCAGTTAATACCAGTTCTAGTCACTATTCATATTACTAACTTAGAGTCACCTTGGTATATCACGTTGTCCCAATTTTAAAACTGCCAACTGTAAAACCCAGTCTCTAATTATAAAACAGCTGATCAAAAGCCTTCTCTAATGAATTCCCAAATGTATTCTGAGCATTCCATAAGATCTCACATGTAAATTTTTTGAAAGCGTGGAAGCATATGAAATGTTCAATGAGAATGAGTATTAATTCCCTGTAACCTTGGGTTAGTAAAAGTAAGGCTCCAAACCCGCATTTCACGTCAGCGCAAAATAGTTCAGCCATCCAGTCAATGAATTCATGTTTACAGAACTTTACTATGTGGGAAAATGATAATTACAGAGCATATAACTTTCCTTCCTGGCTCAAGAGAAAAAAAATGGCAGGCTAAAGTTCCTGAAATCACTGATGTTTTGGGGGAATAAAGCGCACGAGTTTACATAAGGGTTTATACAAAGCAATGTAGTCAAAACAGAGTTTGTGAAATGTGATTGGCAGGAGGGTGTTTTGATTTGAGCTGTGAAACAGTGAAGGAGCTTAAAGACCTCGTGGCCTGGCCCAGAGGTGAGAATAAGCAAATTGAGTGCAGGGGACTGGGAGGGTTTGTTTGGCAGAAATGGAGGGGGTCTTTTGAGGAATAACCAGAGATGACCGATGCTACTGACCTTTCCTTGAGTCATTAACTGGAAATCAGTGTGGGCCCCTGGACCACCAGTGCTGGGGTGAGCTTGCTGTCACTGTGGGTTTCTTTGCAGGCTGCTTCCCTTAATTATTTGGAATGGCTGGAGCTGAGGAGGTTTCCTTCAGAGTCAAAAGCACAACAACTGGAGACTTAAATGTGCATTATTGTTCCCATCTCAACAATCTATATGGAATACAGAGTTAAAATGGAGGACCTTTGTTATCAACATGATGCTTCAGGTAAACCCAAGTATTTTCATTAGTCACAGAGTTACCTAATATATCTTTGTTTTTACACAAAGTAAAATTCCTCAGGAGAGAAGTGAATTATTCAGTGTGACAATTGTGTATCTACATAGTCAATATTCTACCATTCTCTAACACATTAATACTTTTTTGCTTCATAAAAATAATATTCTTGGCCAGGGGGGTATGAGGGTATAGACTAACCTAGAATGGAATTTTCCATAAATGATGAAATGATTTTTATTCTGATGTAGTAAATATTGAGCCAACATTCTGACAGAACACGTTAATCTCCTAAGATGCGTAAGTTGTTGAGAGCTTACTGAGTCACTGAAAAATAGTTGTTATCATTTGGAGAATAAACCAATGCAGTATAGTTTGTGAGTGACAGATGGTACACAGGAACCCCACACAAAAGTACTGTTTTGATTGAAGTAGTTTTGCCTTGAAAAAAGACTTTTAAATCTTTGTTTCAAACAAAAAAACTAGAGACGTGTAGATGTATAAGTAACATATAAATGCAGATAAGCTGTACCTTGTTTGCTTTATAAAATATTACTTTACAGGTTATTTTAAATTTTCTATTACGTTTTAAACATGAAAGAGTTCTACCACCCGTCATTTAAGTAAGCAGACAATAAAATGAAGAGAATTATACATATAGAAGAAAAGACTAGAAAACAGACTCTGAAATATTAATGATAGCCATTTCAGGATAAAGATATATATATATATATAAAATTTGAATATTTTTGAAAATCTTTTTTCTTTCAGTGTGAGCAATTATGTTAGCAATTGTGTAAGAAAAAAACTAGTTTGAAAAAATCATTATTGAAAAAGATAATGAAAAGAAAATGTAATACATATATGGCTAAGAGATTAAATGCATTTTATTTTTTTTATTTTTACAATTTCTAAGATATAATTTTATTAATATGGCAAAACAATCATGATATATTATGTAAAACATACATAATTTAGACAGGGAACAGTCTAAAAAATACCGCAAAATATTTATAATTGTAACCACTGGGTAGTAGGATTTGGGGTGGTATTTTTCTTTTTGCTTATCTGTTTTCCTAATTTTTCAACCCTAGTTATATTACTTGCATACTGAAAGTGAGAGATAGTTGAGGTGCTCACATTACTTTAATAACTTATCAAATTCTGTATGAAAAACCATAGCCTGCTTTACCTCATTAACTTAAAACATAAGGAATAAACAGAAGCTTTGACACAATGTAAGGGGAGCAGTGAATAGAAACAGGTATCTAGGTAAGAAAAAATTAGATCTTGCAAAAAGTTTAAAAAATAACTGAGATTATTGAATAACAGATTACTCAACTAGAGAGAAATTACTATTTACCAATTATATAAAAGATGAACACATATAATTTATCATGACCAGCTGTTCTCCACCTCTATGGAAGACTGAACTGAAAGAAAGCAAAACAATAAAGCAAGCAAAATATCCAGTATATTCGGTAAGATTTAAATTTTGTGCCCATGTAGGTGTAGGTGTGTTGGGTGGTGAGGGAGAGAGAGGGTGATGTCTGTGTTTGTGTGTATATATGTATGAAATGGAAAACAAAAACATAGGACACAATACTGCCAATCAAGGTATAAATTTAATTTTCTTCTCCATGTTTTCTGTTGTTTCAAGGAATCTCTAATATTACTTTTATAATAAAAATGTCATATTAACATGTATTTTAAAGCATTATATAGTTTAATTAAACACTGAGCATGAGTCCGTCTTGCTGAATTTACTAAATCCTAAAATTCTTTTAATCAGATGCTATGAAAATGTCCTATGTCATCTATAATCTTCTTCCATATTGTTTAATGAATATTGATAACTGTTTTCAAGTAATTTTATGACTTCTCAAACGTTTAAAAATTCTAAATATTTCTGTCCAAAGTGTAAAAATTGCTTGATTTTCCTATCAAATGCACAGTTGAGGTATCTGATGGGAAGGAGTTCTGATTTAAATGTACATGATTTTAACGTGTTTTCTCTCCAAACAGTGGGCTTCCATGGACATTTTTATTAACTACCAAATTCTGTTAATAAAAAGTATCTGGCAATTCATGAAGAAAAGACAAAAAAAACTTAGACACCCTTGAACAGTAAACATGAAGATTTCAATTAGCATTTAATGAGATTTTTTCCAAATATTGTTTCTTATGGCATAGCTAAATCTTTCATACAGCAGTACACAATTCTGATTCAAAACTCATAAGAAGGAAGTCTTATAAACAAGGAGAAGGGTAAATTTAACCGCCTCCTTTAACCAAAGCATTTTTTTCAGGAAGCGGTACTATAAATGCGAAGACCGACAGCTGCTGATGACGGAATGGTACCAGACAACCTCGATAACCTCAAACGTGTTGTCTTATTGTTCCCATAAGTTTTCTCAGCAATGCATTCAAGTTGTTTGATGAGACACATAAAATCCAAAGTAAAGTCATCCGTGATTTAGAGTAATAGAGGAATTGATTACATTTGTCATCCTCTAGCCTCTCAAAACTATGACTTTGCTGAGGACCAAAATAAAACTATAATTTAGATGTAGCCTTAGTGAAATACCAGTGAAACTACCATAGTATATTGACTTCAGTGTGTCATTGACAGTGGTGTTTCTGATCAAAAGATTGAGAATGTACCATAATGATATCTTGATTTGGTTTTATTAAACAACCACATCCATTTGTGGGATATTATTTTACTATAGCTGAATGATTGCCCTCATCGTCACATATTCCCAAAATGTGTCTCAAATCTCACTTAGTGTTTAAACAACAAATACAGGACGTCAGATAGGTATTGGCATTTAGAATATGCGTTGCATTAAGACCTTAAGAATTAAAAAGGGATTTGCAAGTTATACAGTGGAAAAAGTTAAATTGAGGCTAATCAATAAGTAGGATAGTCAGACAAATGTTGTATCAACATTTGGAGTAACGAGGAACCCACCTCACCATTCGATGGATTGGCACACTAAACCTACATTCACTGTGCGTCTCAAGGTTAAAGGTTATGGTCCCTAATAGTCCATTTCTAGCCAGGGCATCTGTATTCACATAGTGAAAGCTGACCAACTGAACCACTTGAGGAATTGAGTATATTTTTAATATGCTGTTTATCTTTGAGCTGTAGTTTTCAACTTTAACAACAAGGAATTTATATTCTATATTTTAGCAAAAATGTTTCTGTTGTCTACAGGGAGGCATGAGTCTCTTGTCTTGGCCGCCATCTTCCATCTGTCCCTACGTGTCCGGCCTCCAATAGACCTGCTCCATTTGGATTCTGAGTAAGAATGCATATTAAAACATTGATGCTAAATGCATAAAAACAAGGCTTAAAAACTACCAATTTTGTTTTTTACTTGGTTTTAATCTTTGCACTAAAGATAATTTGGAGCATTTTAGTACTTGCTACTGCTTTATCATATAAAGTATATGGAAGACAATTAATTTTTTTCCAATAACTGCAGAACTACAAGTAGACAGAGTACTCTGGGATTCGATAAATTCCATTTTTCAGAAGAAGTCAGATATTTGTCTAAGTTTATGAGAATGTGTCTTAGAAGTTCCCCAATAATGGTTTCTGGCAAAATTATCAGTGGGTGCTAAAATTGTAGGTGACAATATTATGGGAAATGAAATATATAGACTCAATGAATATTTATATAGACTCAATGAATGTCTCAATAAAGTACTTATTAGTTATGAAAAAAAATAAGTGGCTTTTCAGTTGAAATGTTTGGCAGACACCACTTAACCTACAGTTCAAAGTTAATATCACAGGTGATGGGACAAACCTACAGCATGTGCTTCGTGCAGTGATGGACTGAGTAGGACATGATACCAGTTCTGAGCGTTTCTGCCCACACTCACCCCAAAATCAGCTAAATCTAATTACAGGGACATCATTAGACAAACCCAAATTGAGGAACAGTCTATAAGATAATTGGCCTTTACTCTTCAAAAGTTATCAAGGATATGAAAGATACAGAAAGACTGTTTCCTATTAAGGGAGATGAAAGACATGGAAACTAACTAAAATGTATGAGGTTGAACTGAATTCTGGAGAAAAAGGAATGACGTCCGTGAGATGATTGGGAAAGTTTGAATTAGGTCTGTAAATTAGGTAATGAAATTGAATCAATGTTAATATCCTGATTTAAATAATTAGATGGTGATTATGAAAGATATAAATCCTTGTTTTCACTCTTAACAGTTCAGGAAAATAGAACAAATGATGAGGTAAATTTGATAAAATATTATTTGGTTAATCTCGGTGAAGAAAACGTGGACATATGCAACACTAAGCCTGGAATAATTTCAAAATGAAAAGTTTGCATCAAATTGTTCTATTATCATTATTGTTGCTGTTATTTTGTTGTTTATCATTCCTTTCAGAGAGAGGGCATAGGGGAAAAATCAAATCTGTGCCCTGGATAATTAACTTTTGTAGAATGCCGTATTTGTTGAAGCATGATTTCTGTAACAGGATTAGATGTACTCCTATTTATGCCTGAGGACTGACAACTGAGTGAGTGAGGGATCCTGTTTTGTATTTAACTGATGCAAAGCCTTTCCGTTTTTTGAGATGTTTCCCCCCTGTAACTTTTGATGTTGTCAGATCACTCTATATTAGGCAGAGTCTGAATTTTAATCAGAATACATATATTCAAGCAAATGAAAACTTACTACAGATTTTGAAACATTTTGTGTGTGAATTCCCACATATGTCAACAAATTCGCAGACAGATTTTTCCTATAAAATTGGTGGGTTTTTCGAGGGGGTGGAAAATAAATCTATGTTAAAGATGCCTTAGGGCATTTGTCTATGGTTAAAAATAATCTCAAATATTTTCTTACGAATTCTGAGATGTTCTTCTGTTTGTTGTTGCTTTCTCCCCGCCCCCCCAAAATTCACAAAAAACAACTTGGTCTCCAAATTGGCCATATCTTTGACGCAGCTTCAGTTTTCTAGTTTGTTCCTCATAGCCAGTTTTCCCCCTACCTTTCTTATTTTTCAACATTGTAATGCTAACAAAAAAGCATAATAATTCCTGGTGTCACGTTTACCTACAAATCAAATATAAAGGGTTAGATTTCCAGGAGATTTAAAAGCTCCACAATCCCTCATTACCAAATGTCTAATTTGAGACTCAGAAAACATGAAGCAGATTGTCCAAAGTAATTAAACTAAGTGTTTACAAATGATAACCAATTTGAAGAAAAATCTTCACTAATTTGTCTATGATAAAAGACCAAATGGTGACTATTTGCTTTAGAAAATTGCTTTTATTGATAAAAGATTAATGTAATCAGAAAGATAACTTCTGTATCATATGGGTAAATTGAAATGATCACTAGCTTCCTAAGAAATTACATTTAAAACAGTATATTCATGGTAATGTTCACAAATCCATACAGTATAAACTAAAGGCACTTTTTTTTTTTTTTGCAGAAGTGATATATTATGAATGACTTCAATAGTCTAAGGGCTGAATTTTTTCAATTATTTTCATAGTCTATATCTTCTATGTATTTTCTGTATTTCAAACTTTAATAATAGTGAAAGCCACCGATTGAGAGAACTTTGAGAGATAGGACAAGTTAAAAAACAACTCTTCAAAGAATTAAAAATGAATATCACCATTAGGCAACATAATGTACCAGTTAATCCACCATATTAAGTAGGCTTAATATATTATGTTAGTTAGGTGAAATGACCAGAAGCCCTGTTTCTCATCAGCATTTACTGCTAATTTCCTGTCCTTGGGGTACTAAGAGATGAAGAAACAAGAAATGTTCTGGAACAGGAGATACACAAGTGGATGAGAAGCAGTTTTAATCTTCACCAGCTAACATCCATGTGAAGTAGTGTAAAAGGTAAATATTGATTTTAGTCAATAACTGTTTCAGAAATACTGCTGTTAGGCATAAAAATGTCCACACAAGTTGTGGCTCCTACTACAGCTATGATGATCATTTTTACTAATAACTCAAATGTATTGCAAGGCCACTGTGTTTCAGACCCTTTTCAAAGCACTTTATAGCAATTATGCTCATAAAATGCTATGATGTAGGTATTCCTTTCACCTTTATTTCAGTACTAATGCAAACACTAATTATGCTCTGTAGAGGGCTCTGTAGCTTGTACTCAGTAAGTGCTCACATGCACATTATCTCAATAGAACTCTTTGAAATAGGACTATTACAGAGAATAAATGAGAGAGGTTTAGCAATTTTTCTAAATTCATCTGGTTGCAAGTCGTGGCGATGGTGAGTCTTGACCTTGTGCAGTGTCCACGGTAAAGAGCATGGTTGAAGAGTTTCATCCCTTCGGTGCGGATGTTGAAAGGATTCTCTTTTCCCTATTGAATTACCTCATAGTTTTGTCAAGCATCATTTCACCATCTATGTGTTGGCCCATCTCTGGACTTTCTCTTCTGTTCCACTGAACTATTTGTCTATCCTTTCACCAATTCCACACCACTTTGTTCTTCCTTTTAAAAATAACTTCAGCTATTCTAGACCCTCTGCCATTTCACATCAATTTTAGAATCAGTACATCAATTTCTACATACGTCAAAAAAAAAGAAAAAAAGGAAGAAAGTCAAAAAATGAAAGCCAGTCAGCCTGTTGGGCTCGTGATTGAAACTGTGTTCATTCAACAGACTTTCTATAGGTAAGTAAATTTACATCTTAAACATTCTGTCTTCTGATCCATGACCTCATCTCTTCACCCCCTTCCATTTAGGTGTTTATAATTTCTCTCAGCTATGTTTTATAGTTTCAGCACACAGTCTTGCACATATTGTGTTAAATTTATTCCTAAGGATTTCACATTTTTATGCTATTGTAAATAGGACAGTTTTTTAAATTTCATATTCCAATCATTCATTGCTGATATTGATTTAAATTGTGGCCTTGTGTCAGGCAACATCTTTACCGTATTACTTACTAGTTCTACTAGCTTTGCGCATCACAGTGGTGATGACATCACATAAAGACATTTTTACTTCTTTATTTCTAATTTCTATTTATTTTTTCCGTGTCTCATAGCCCTGGCTAGGAATTTGAATAGAAGTTGTAAAAGTAGGCTTTTTTGCTTTGCTCCTGATCTTATGAGGAATCCATTCAGTCTTTCATCAGTAAGTAAGAATTTAGCTATGAAATTTCTGTAGATGCCCTTTAGTGGGTTGAAGAAGTTTCCTTTAGTATCTAGTTAGCTGAGAGTTTGTACCATAAATGGGTGTTGAATTTTTGTCAAAAGCCGTATCTACATCTATTGATAGGATCATGCATTGGTTTTCATTTTTAGTCTGTTAATATTGTGAATTACGTTGATTTTCAAATGTTAAACCAGTCTTGTTCTCCTGGGATGGACTCCATTTGGTCATGATATGCTATCGTTTTTATACATTGCTGGATTTGATTTGCCAAAATTTTGTAAAGTGTTTCCATTTTTGTTGAGTGCAAAATGTTTTCTTAGGTGCCTTGTGATAACTACTTTGACCCATGGGTTATTTAGAAGCTTGTTGTTTAATTTCCAAATACCTGGGGATTTTCTACATAGGCTTTTATCGATTTCTAGTGTAATTCTGTTGTAATCAGGTAATATATTTCTTATGATTTCAAACATTTTTAATTTATTGTTTTTCAGTGACCCAGAATATTCTCTATCTTGGTTGAATGTTCAGTGTGCACTTCAAATGAATGTGTTTTCTGCTGTCCTTGGGAGGTGTGTTTTAAAAACAGCAATTAAGTCATGTTAGTTAATAGGATTGATTAAATTTCCATTTCCTTATTAATTTATGGCTACTAGTTTTACAAATTATGGAGAGAGGATTGATGAAATTAATTGCAGATTTATCTGTTGCATTTTTCAAATCTTTCAGTTTTTGCTTCATTTATCTTGCAGCTCCATTAAGTACACATGCATTGAGGACTGTTACATCCTTTTGATGAATTGACTCCTTTTTCGTTATGTATTGTCCACCTATATTTATAAAATATTCCTTGTTCTAAAATCTTTTTTGTCTGATATTCATATAACAGCTCCAGCCTTCTTTGGTTAGCCTTTGAATTATGTATCCTTTTCTGTCTTTTTAGTTCTACCTCTCCTGTGTCTTTATATTAATGTAGATTTCTGAATAGAGTGCATATAGTTAGGCTTTCTTACAAATAATAGAGTGCATATAGTTAGGCTTTCTTACTAATGATGGTTTTCCTTTTTAGTTGGGGATGTTTGACCATTTAATCTTAATATATGTATTAATACAGTTAGGTTTAAACAGACCAGCTTGTTTCCAATTTTTCCTCTATATTCATTTTTGTTTTCCTTTTTGTCACCTTCTTATGGGTTAATGCATTTTTAAAAATCCCACTCCATTATTCAGCTATTACCTAAATCTTACACTTCTAATGCTTCTATATTTTATTGGTTGCTCTTGAGTTATCATATACACTTTTTATCTTACTAGACCCTCCCTTCAAATTACGTCTGGTGTACAGTGTGAGAACCACACAAGGTATATTTCCCCTTCTGTGTTGCTGTTGTCATGTGCTTTGTGGTGCATATGTCATAGACACTAAAATACATTCTTTTTATTTTCGCTTTAAACAATCATTTTGTAGTCAATTATCTGTTAAAGGGCTTAAAAGGAGAAAGTATATTCATATTTGGTCACATGCCATTTCAAGAGCTCTCTGTTCCTTCTTGTAAGTTTATATTGCATTCGGTATTCTTGTATTGCCTGGACAACTTTCTTTAATATTTCTTACACTGTACATCTGCTGGCTATGAATCTTAACTTTTTGGAAAGATATTTTCACTGGGTATAATAAAATTGACAGCTATTCCTTCCCCTTTCTGTACCCTGAAGATCTGGCTCTATTGTCCTCTGGATTGTACAGCTCTTCTGAGAACAGGTATCATTTTTATGTTTGTTCCTCTGTACATACTGTGTTTTTTCTCTGGATGCTTTTACAATTTAGATTCTATACCTGGTTTTCAGATGTGGCTGCAGAATGACTTCCTGTGGTTTTTCTTTATGTTTATTCAGGTTGCTGTTGGTTTTGTTTCTTGGATCTGTAGGTTTACATTTTGCATCAAATATTTGAATATTGGTTGAAATTTTTTCATATTTTTTTGTGTCCTCCAATACCTATACATTATATATTAGATCACTTGATTTTGTCCCACAAGTCAACAAATGGTCTAATATCAGTCAGTTGTGGTTTTGTTTTTCCTTTTCTCTGTGCTTCATGACCAGGATAGTAAGAAATGTGATAACTTCTGGGGAAGTGGCAAAATTATTATGGACAGTAGAACTGTGGGAGAGAGTAGCCTAATCATGACAATTAAAACGTGTCCCAGGTGTGAACTAAGCAACAAAGACTAAATGGAAAAGAGGAGGGAAGCCAGAGGTGGGAAAGCAAAGCATAGAACAGAATAACCTAACAGTTCTTTAGAGCCTGCAGGGGTCCATCAGTGAAAGACGATCTGCACAGTGCCCTTTAGAAACAGGAATAATGATTATGGCTTCCTCATAGGACTGTATCAGGCTTACCGAGTTGATACATGTACAGGGCTTAAAACAGTTTCTGAAACATAGTAGGTTCTGTATATTTTTTTGCTAAAAAGTGAAAATAAAAAGGCATATGTAGTCTGCATTTTAGCAGCTGTTGTGGGGTTGGAATTGAGGAGCGTTAATAAATGGGTGAGGAATGGACTTAGCTCCCCTGTGGAGAGACAGAGATCAAGGACCTGGGAGGTAAGGGAGAGACGTTAGGTTCTGCTGTACATTTTGAATGTAATCCCTCTTGCTCAGGAAAGGGGGATTTTCTCAAACATTTGTATTGCTTTGTAATTATACTTGGATGCTGGACAGAGATTTGTAAATGTAATCCTGCTTCAGGAAACAGCTCTGACTTATTGGTTTCATGCATTTATTGCTGAATAGTTTTAAAAAGCACAACATTGCTATAGAAATGACTGACAGAAGGACTGATCGGTTCTATCTTATCAACTTATCATGGAGAAAACAATGATATATGATAGTTAATTAGGTGGAACATGTGTGTATCTCATCAACACAACTTGTACCATCAAATCTTGAGTTTTAGTATCCAGTTGTCAATTTCATGAGACAGTTCTTACGTGGAACGCTCCAATTTTCCATGTTTTCATTGTTAAGAAATGAACAAAGAAAGGCATTTCTTTAGAGAACTGACTGGTATAAAAGCAATAGTAGGATAATTGGTGAGGGAATATGGGAAAATGTTTATCAATCACTAGGGTGAGAAATTGTATAATTAAAATTAAATCTGAAATAGAATTTCCTAATTTGTAAAATGAGTTTACCAGTACTGGTTTTTAAATTATTACATCAGGTCTATAGATGCTCTTAAAATTTAGAGAAGAGGCATCAATATTACACAAATTAAAAAGGTTAATATTACTCTGTTACAAAGAGAAAAGCTTCCACTAGTGAGTTGGTTCACTATTTTGGGTCCCCTGGTGCCGAGAACTTGATTTAAGAACGTGAGGGTGGGCTTGTCAGGTCGTTTCAGGCACAGGGGAGGGAGGAAAAGCTACCCTGAGACCGTTTGAGGGTCTCTGCTCTAGGCACTGGGGCTTGATTCCATTGGGATTTCTGAGAAGTGTCCCAAATGACCACCCAGATTATGCCCCCAGCAGATGGAAAGCTGAGGCATTTCTTCCTCGACTGGCTGAGGGTTTCCCTGGGGGCATAACCTCCCTCACCCAACCCCTCCGTAGAGGCCTCGTGAGCTGCTGGGACAGGATGTGAAAAAGACACATGGTTTGGCCTCGGGTGGGATGCTGGCAGAGGGGCGTGACCTGCTGCCAGGGTCCTGGGAGATGTCCTGGGGGCGCTGGATACGTCTGCTGGGAAATGGAAAGGAAGCCTCATCCGTCATACCTCTAATAGTAATCAGAACCCTGGTATTGAGCTTCATTTATATGTAAGCCTGCTTATCGGACAGAGGACAACTCTAGAAGGTCCTCAAGGTCACAACAAAACACTATGAGGTCACCCATCGTGCAGTCAAAGAAATAAGCTGATGAATTTGTTTGTAGCTTGATATTTAAGCAACAATGATAAAGCTAAAAGAATTGATTCCCAATTCTCTGGTTTCCAATTAGAAAACCCACCTGGCTTTAGCTAGTCTGCACAAAGGCTGAGAATTCCAGCCAAGAACAGAAAACTCTCCAGTAGAGATCCAAGCTGCCTCAAGGTAAGAAGCAAAGAGGGCAGTTTTCTCTCTCTGCGGAGTCACTGATGTGGCCGCCAGCATCTAAACAAAGCCTGTGCCCTCAGTTCTGTGCTCGCTTAGCACGACAGGGCTGCACTACAAGTACGTCTCTTGCCTGTAAGCAATAGTGCATGAAATATTGAACCACCATTAGGTTGCAACTCTGCAGGGAAACGTCTGATCTTTTCCTCTGTCACGGTTAAAAAGTTAATGTTTCTCTACCACTTTAATAATGCATTATTGAGCACTCCATTCCTTCCTCTGTATGTAATTAACATTTTCAATATTTTTAGTTTTTACTCCTCACTAACGAACAGTACCCAGTAGAGAGAAATTCTGCCATAACAGGTTTAATAATAATAAAATATGATGCTAAATGGAATATTCCTTTAAAACAATTAATTTTCATTATATTACTCTTTCAGACAAAAACAATAAAACTAAGGCAATCTAATATTCACAGTAGATGCTGAACAAAGAAACCCCAATGATTTCTTTTTTTTTTGACTCATAGATCACAGCAAGAGCATTATTCACTGAAGCCTTAGTTTTGACCTGTCGTGAGATGTCTTTAAAGTATGAAATTCCAAGTATTACTTTCAATATTTTTAAATCTATAGGAAGAAGGGAAAGTCTCAAAGTTGTTTGTCTTAAGACTTGACAGAACTTTTAAGCTGAAATCCTGCTATTTGGTGTGTGGTTGGCAGGGAGTGACACAGTGGTTTCAGTTCTAACGTGGGCTGTGAATGGATTGGGTCTCCTCCTGGCTCTTCACCCAGTCCTTGAATGGCGAGCTTTCTTCTGACATACCGGCTGGTGTCATATGCACAGAGGAGGAACACAATACATACATCTTAATGAATGGGATGGATATGGGTTGGTTAATGGCAACTGAAGTCTGTAGAATGCTGCCCTTTCCTCCACTTGTGGGATTTTAACCACTGGCACAGCAAGGCCTGGACTTGAGTCCTAGACTAAGCATCTAAAAATGATAAATTATCTATCTACCTAAATTGAATTTGTGACCAAAGATAGGAATAATCATGCAAAACATCCAGGGTGATGCAGCTACTCTAAGAGACAGTTGCGGAAATGTTTGAGGGGAAGTGTGTGTGTATATGGATATGTATAAAATAGGGTGGCTGCACAGGCTTGTTGCTCCTCACCAGCACCCAGATTTCTTGGGGGTTAGAAGGCCACCAAAGAGAACTGAAGGGACGTGTTTCCTGCTCTCTGCCCCAGGATTCTGGCAAGAGATCCCTATTCAAGGGACCACCCCCCCCGCCCCAGGGGCACATGCAGATCCCCAAGTGCTAAGCACACACCTCCCCTTCTCTGCCATGAGTCCTTTCTGTTTTGTTACAGGCCTCTCCCAACCTTAGCTGGGAGTCAGCATTGGTAAGAGAAACCCAAAACTTGTGCTATCCTGACACCTTCTGGGAAACAAACGAAAGGCTTCTAGTTAGTTAGCAATCTGTTGAACAGCTAGAATCAAAGTAAACAAAGTCTAACCTAACTAGAAAGGAACCGGCTTCTTCAAATGAAGTAGTAGATGAACAACTCAGCAAACACCATGGAAAATCATGGCAGTATGGTATAATAGAAAGAAAATGACAATTCTCCAGCAACTGACTTCAAAGATTCAGACTATTATAGTCTAACAAACAGATAAAAAAGAATTCAAAACAGCTGTTATGAAGAAATTCAGTGAGCTACTAGAAAAAGGCAATGCAATGATCTCAGGAATAGACATGAACAGAAATACTTTATCATTCACATTCTATAACAACCAAACAAATTCTATACCTGAAGAACTCAAAAATGAAATGAAGAATGTGTGAAAGTGTTGGACATAGGGCAGATAACATGGAAGAGAGAATAAGTGATCTAGAAGATAGGGATTTAGAAATGGTTCAGGTGGGAAAGGAGAGACTTTCAGAACGTGAAGAAACTCTGAGAGAGTTATCAGATTCCACTTTGAAAAGCAAGAATAATGGGTAGGTATCCCTGAAGGAAGGGGGTGGGACAAAAAGTTTACTTAAAGAAATAATAGCTGAGAACTTCCAAAAAGTGGAGTAAGAACTGGACATCAACAATACACCTTATCTCAATGCAAAAACACCTTCTCCCAGACACATTATAATGAAATTCTGGAAAGTCAGTGATAAAGTCAGCCAGGAGAAAAAAGTAAACTTACAAGGAACCTCCCCTCTCCCCAACTAGGCTCACAGCAGAAAATGTATAAGCCAGGAGAGAGTGGAATAACATATTCAAAGTATTGAAAGATAACACTTGCCAGCTAAGAATACTCTATCTGGCAAAGTCATCCTCCAGATATGGAGAAGTAAAGGCTTTCCCAGACAAAAGCTGAGGGAGGTCACCCCCACTAGACCTGCCATACAAGAAAGATTGAAAGGAGCACTTCAAGCCAAACAAAAAGTCAAAAATTTGAATAAGGTGGGAGAAGTAGTCAGAATTTTTGAATAGTGTGTTAAACAATTATAGCATAAACATCAAAGGGAAAGAGCATTAAAAATATACTACAATTGGATAACAAATTCACAGCATAAAAAAATAATTTGTGACATTAAAAATATGAACATTAGACAAAGGTCATTATACAGTGATAACAGGGTCAGTACATCAAGAAGATATAACACACACATATATATATATTCCCAACACCAGAGCATGGAAATATATCAAGCAAATAATAGTAGATCAAGGGAGAATTTAACAATACAGTAACAGGAGACTTCAATACCTCACTATCAAAAATGGATTGTCCAGACAGAAAATCAATATGGAAATGATGAACTATACTTTAGAACAAAAGCAGTTAACAGACATATAGAATATTCCACCCAACAGAATATACATTGTTTTTGAGTGCACACACAACATTCTCCAGGATCATATGAAAGGACAGAAAACAAATCTGTCCTTTCTCAAATTCAAGAAAATTGAAATCATTCCAACTTTTTTTTCTGACCACAATGGTATGAAACTAGAAATCAACAAGAGGACAGTGAGTACAAATATGTGTAAACTAAACAACACACTTCTAAACAACCAGTAGGTCAAAGAATAAATCAAAAAGGGAAATATCAAATCTTCCGGGATGCAGCAAAACTAGTTTGGAAAGTTGATGGTAATAAACACATGAATTAAGAAATCAGAAGGATCTCAAACAACCTAACTTCACACCTCAAGGAAATACAAAAAGAACAACTTAAGTGAAAGAAATAATAATGATCAGAACAGAAATAAATGAAAGGATCAACAAAATTCTTCAAGAAGATAAGACTCAGAAACAAAAGAATACAATTGATACTAAAAATATACATCCAATGATATGATTATATATATAGAAAAATCTCAAAGAGTCAACCAAAGTGTTGGAACTAATCTACAATTTCAGTTAAATTGCAGGATACAAAAATCAACATATATATATAAGTTGCCTTACTTTGATGAAACATTTGAAAAATAAATTATGAAAATTATCCCATTCATAATAGTATCAAAAACAATAAGAATGAATTTAAGCAAGGAAGTGAAAAATCTATACAATGAAAACTAAGACTTTGCCTAAAGAAATCAAAAGACATACAACAAATGAAAAGACATTCCATGTTCAGGGATTGGAAGATTTACTATTGTTAAAAGATCCATAGCATGCAAAGTCATCTATAGATAACACTCAATCCCCCTCAAAATACCAAAAAGCATTCTTCACAGAAATAGAAGAACCAATTCTAAAATTCACGTGGAACCACAAAAGAATAGCCAAAGCCATCCTGAGAAAAAAGAACAAAGGTATCAGCTTCCTGATGGCAAACTATACTACAAATCCATGAGAGTAAAAAACAGACACATAGAACAATGGAACAGAATAGAAACCCTAGAACTAAATCCAGGCATATATGGTCAACTATTACTTGACAAGGGAGCCAAGAAAATCCAATGGGGGAAAGGATACTCCCTTCAACAACATAGTGGTGGAAAAACTGAAGAAACGCATGCAGAACAATGAAATTGGCCCTCTTATCATGCTACTCACAAAAAATTACCTCAAAGACTTAAACATAAAATGATATGATAAAACGTCTAGAAGAAGTCATGGAGAAGAGGTTCCTTGACATTGGTCTTGGCAAGGAGTTTTTGGACATGACACCAAAAACACAAATTGGACTACATCAAACTCAAAAGCTACTGCACAGCAAAACAAACAGTTAAAAAAAAAAAAAGACAGCCTACAGAAGGGAAGAAATTTTTTGCAAACCATGTATTATTACTAACCCCCACATATAAGTGTTAATATCCAAAATATATTTTGAACTCCTACAACTTAAAAAAAAATTTGATTAAAAAGTGAGCAGAAGTAAATACACATTTTTTTCAGCGGACATCAAAGTGGCCAACTTTGGCATATGAAAAGATGCCCAACATCACAAATTATCAGAAAATGCAAATCAGAATCATGAAATATCATCACCTCACACTTGTTAGAATGTCTATCCTCAAGAGGGTGAAACAACAGGTGCTGGTGAGGATGTGGTGAAAAGGCTGGACCAGTTTATATTCCCACCAACAGGGTATACGGGTTCTTTTGCTTTGGAAAACAATATAGAGGTTCTTCAAAAAATTAAAAAACAGATCTACCATACAATCCAGAAATTCCACTTCTGAGGTATGTACCCAAAGGAAATAAAAACAGGTTTTCAGGGGGCTTCCCTGGTGGCACAGTGGTTGAGAATCTGCCTGCTAATACAGGAGACACGGGTTCGAGCCCTGGTCTGGGAAGATCCCACATGCCGCGGAGCAACTAGGCCCGTGAGCCACAGCTACTGAGCCTGCGCGTCTGGAGCCTGTGCTCCGCAACAAGAGAGGCCACGATAGTGAGAGGCCCACACACTGCAATGAAGAATGGCCCCTGCTTGCTGCAACTAGAGGAAGCCCTCGCACAGAAACGAAGACCCACCACAGCCAAATAAATAAATAATTAATTAAAGGTGCTTAAAAAAAACAGGTTTTCAAAGAGATATGTGCCCTCCCATGTTCACTGCAGCATTCTTCACAACTGCTAAGATAGGTAAACAAACAACCTAAATGCCCCAAAACAAATGAATGGATACAAAAATATGTGGTATATATACACAATAGACTATTTTTCAGACACAAGGAGGATATCTTGCCTTTTGCAACAACATGGATGAACCTTGATCACATTATGCTTAAGTGAGATGTCAGAGAAACACAATTACTTTATGATATCACATATATGGTATTTAAAAATGTCAAACATAAAAAACCAGAGGGTCAAATGATGGTTACCAGGGAATGGAGAGAGTGTGGGGATAAGACTGATGTTTAAGCATACAAACTTAATGAGTAGTAACTAAGCTGTAGAGATCTATTCATTATACTATGCATTAAAGACAACAATATTGTATTATGATAATGCAATGTGATAAATATCACTGTCATGGCAATCATAATAGAATATATAAATGTATCAGAGTAACATGTTGTATACCTTAAATCTACAGTTAAATATATTCAATGAAAAAAGAAAACAAAATTTAAAGAAAAGGCAATTAAGAGAATGATGCATGAATAAGTAAGTAGGGAATATTGATAAAAAATATAAAAAGAACCAGTAGAAAATCTGGACCTGAAAAATATAATAGCTGACATGAAAAACTCTGGAAGAGTCCAACAACAGATTTGAGCAGGCAGAAGAAAAAATAAATCAGCGAACTTGATTATAGGGCAATTGAAACTATCAACTCTGAGTAGCTGAAAAAAATAAGGAACGAAGGAAAATGAGCAGAGCCTAAGGGACATATGGGGCACCATCAAGGGTATCAACATATGCATTATGGAAGTCACAGAATAAGGAGAGCATGAAAGGAACAGAAAAAATGAACTAATGGACAAAAGTTCCCAAATGTGGTGAAAAACATATACATCCAAGAAGCTCAATGAATTCCAAGGAAGGTAAATTCAAAGGGATGTGCACTAAGACCCACTGTATTCATGGTGTAAAAAGACAAAGACAGAGGATCAGCTTGTCTTCAATAACATTAACAGAAATCATGGAACCCAGAAGGCAGTGGGATGATAAAGTGCAAAAAGAAGAGGGAAAAAAAAAAAAGCTACCAAAAATGAATTCTATATCTGGTAAAACTGACCTTCCAAAATGAAGGAGAAATTGAGACATTCCCAGATAAAAGAAAGCTGGGGAATTTCATTACTAGTAGAACATCCCTAAAGAGAAATGCTAAAGAAAGTCCTACACTTTGAAACAGAAAGACTCCTGATATTAACATAAAGCAACATTAAAAAGTGAAGATCTCTGGTAAAGGTACCTACATAGGTAAATTAAAAAGCTAGATTTATTGTAGGTTTATTTTGAAACTCCTCTTTTTGTTTTCCATATGATTTAAAAATGTAAATGCATAAAACATGAATTATAAATCAATGGCACAAAAACATACTAAGATTCAATTTGTAATCATAACCATGTAAAGGAGGGGGACAAAGCTGTAAAAGTGTAGAGTTAATATATTTTATTGAAGCTAATTTGGTATTAATTTAAACAAGATTGGCATAATTTAGAATTTTAATGTAATTACCATAGTAACCATTAAGAAAGGAAAGAAAAATATATACAGGCAAGGAAATTAGTAGGGAATCAAAATGGTGCACTAGAAGAATATCTCACAGGAAAATAAAGCAATAGTGGAGGAATTCAGGGACACAAAGTAGATAGATAGAAAACAGAGAGCAGAATGGCAGAAGTCCTGCAATATTAGTAACACTTTCCATGTAAGTGGACTTAATTCACCAAGTGAACGAGAATGGCAGAATGGGAAAAATTTATCTAATGACATGCTGTTTTCAAGAGATTCACTTCCGACCTGAAGACAGCAATAGAATGACAGTAAACGTATGGAAAAAAAATATACACCATGCAAATAGAAATCAGAAGAGTTGCAGTGACTACACTAATAACAGACAAAAGAGATTATTAAGGTAAAAATTGTTGTAAGAAACAAGGGCATTATTTATTGATAAAAGGGTCAATTCATCATAAAATAAAACAATTCCAAACTTATACTAACCAAATATAGAACACCAAAATATATAAAGCAAACTTTGACAGAACTTAAAAGAGAAATAGTTCTACAAAAATAGTTCTACTTCAATACTCTTTCAATAATAGACAAAACAGCTAGATGGATAATCACTCAGGAGATAGAGAATTTAAACAACATTGTAATCTGGCTAGCCCTAAAGGACACACTACCCAAAAACAGCAGAATAGACATTCTTCTCAAGTGCACATGGAACATTGAGCATTTCCATATGTTAGACCTTGAAACAATTATCAACAAACTTTAAAAGACTGAAATCATGAAAAGTATCTCCTATAACCATAATGTAATAAAGTTAACAAATCAATTAGCAGAAGGAAAACTGGAAGCTAAGCTACCTACTCTTAAATAACCAATGGGGCAAAGGAATTATTAGGGAAATTAGAAAATATTTTGGCACAAATATAATTAAAAATACAATCTCCCAAAACTTATGGGGTGCAGCAAAAGCAGTGCTCAGAAGGAAAGTTAAAACCATAAATTACTCCATTCAAATAAATACCTAAGTGTACACCTAATGGAACTAGAAAGGGAAGAGAAAACTAATGATCAGGTCAGAGATAAATGTAATAGAATATAGAAAAACAATATAAAGAAACAACAAAATCATGAGTTAATTCTTTGAAAGGATCAACAAATTAACAAGCCTTTAGCTAGACTTAGGAAAAATGACACAAATAATAAACATCAGAAAAGTGTGTATATTATCAACCTTACAGAAATTAAAAGGATTATAAGAATTCACTATGAAAACTTGTAGGTGAACATATTAAATAATCTAGAAGAAATAGACAATTCCCTAGAAACATACTAGAAATCACCAAAACTGACTAAAGAAGAAATAGAAAAATTTAACAGTCCTATAAAACAGATGGAATCAGTAAAAAAAAACATGGCAACAAAGAAAAGTCCAGGACCAGATGATGACATGGGTGAATACTACCAAACATTTTAAGGAGAGTTAACACCAATCATGCTCAAAAATCTTCCAAAAAATAGAAGAGGGAATACTTTCTAACATTTTCTATGGGGTCAGCATTTTGTTAATGCAGGAAAATATACCACAAACTGAACCCAACAGCACATTAAAAGGATTCTACACCAGAACCAAGTGAAGTTTATCCTAGGAAGACATGGGTTATTCATGATAAGAAAGCCAATGAATGTAACACACCACATTAACAAAGGAAGGAAAAAACAAGACCAAAATTACATGATCATCTCAATAGAGAAAAGGCATTTAACAAAATTCAACATCATTTCATTATAAAAGCACCCAGAAAACTAGGAATAAAAGGGAATATGCTTAATATGGTAAAGGGCCCTTATGAAAAACCCACAGCTAACATAAAACTTAATAGTGAAAAATTGAAACCTTTCTCCCTAAAATCAGAAACAAGACAGTTTTGATGCTTACTTTTACCACTGCTATTTGACATTGTACTGGAGGTCCTATCCAGAGTAATTAAGCAAGAAAATATAATAAAAGGCATCCAAATTATAAATAAAGTAGTAAACTCTATTTTCAGATGAAATGATTCTATATATAGAAAGTCCCAAAGAATACACACACATACAAACTACTAGATCTAATACACAAATTCAGCAAAGATGTAGGATGCAAGATCAACATACAAAATCATTTTGTTTTCTAGACACCAGTGATAAGCAATCCAAAAAAGGAAGGTTAAAAACCAATTACATTTACAGTAGCGTCCAAAGGAATCAATATCTACAAATAAATGTAACCAAAGAGATATAAGACCTGGATACTGAAAGCCAGGAAGCACTGCTGAAAGAATGATGAGTTAATTAAATGAACAGACATCCCACGTTTATGGACTGGAAGACAATATTGTTAAGAAGGCAATCACCCTGAAGCAATCTGGTAGTTCATCCAACAGTGCAACATGGAATTGCCATATGACCCAGCAATTCCACTCCTAGGTATTTAGTTAACTGGAGTGAAAACGTGTCCACACAGAAGTGTGTCCATGAATGTTCATAGCAGCATTATTCACAATAAGCCAAAAGGTAGAAACAGCTCAGGTATCCTTCAGATACATAAATGATGGCATAGGTACAAGGGCCTATTATTCAAGCATGAAAGAGGGGGATGAATTATAGCCCTGATACATGCTGCAACTTGGGTGAACCTTACAGACATTCTGCTAAGTTAAAGAAGCCAGATCCAAATGGTCACAAATTGTATGACTTCTTTTATTTGAAATATCCAGAATAGAGATAGAAAGCAGATCTGTGACTGTCAAGGGATAGGGTGAGGGGAGGGGGGAGAATGGGAGGGATTATTATAAAGGTGAATGGAGTTTTCTTCTGGGTGATTAAAAAAAAAAATTTGACACTAGAGAGAGATGGTGATTGCACAACATTGTGAATGTACTAAATGTCACTGAACCACACTCAAATGTTTAATTGTATATTATCTGAATTACACCTCAATAGGAGAAAACTGCTTGATTTTTAAGCAATAATCATTAAATAAATCAAAATGGAAAATTGTCGTGAATGCAGGGGAAAGAAAAACAAAATGCAGCTCAAATCTAATCCAATCCAACTCAATGAAAGCTGAATTCAGAGAGCAATTTATAGCCTTAAATGACTCAGTAATGAAAAAAAAGGAAAACCCTTTTTTTTAATACCCTATTAAGCAATTAGAGGAAAAAACAATTTTTAAAATTAGGGAAAAATAATTACCAATGATAGAACTGTGATTATTGCAAAGAATATAAAACAAAATATAATAAACTCAAAATCTGTTTCTTTGAAAAAAATCAATATAAAATAAGATAATCATGGAACCCCACCAAATAGCATTTATAAAAATAAATTCCAAATGGATTCAAGACTTTATGTAAAAACCTCTCAATATTAAAAAAAAAAAATGATATGACTAATAGAGGGGTTAGAAAAATGTTTTCTACCTAGAATAAAAGATAAAAATTCTCTAACTACAGAAGAAAATACAGATTATTTGCATAAATACTTTATACATTAAACATATGTATAAACATATATGATATAATGCTATAGATATAGATGCTCACATGTAATGATTATATAAAATGTTTCTATACAAAAACACTTTGGTGCAGAGAAGAGGCCATGAACACAAGGAGAAATAGGCATATCGGCAGAGTTTCAGGGATCCATGGGGAAGAAGATGGCTTGGTTCTGAGTGGAGTTTTACAGCTTCAGGCATCTCCTAATATAAGTAACTGGAGTTGCTAAATTAGGCCACAGCCTCAAGCGTACAAATGCTGATCTTTCAGGTCTGTGTAGAGTGTGGCATGTCACAGCCCAGCAGGTACCTCATCTGAAAGCTGGGGACCAGGCTCATCCTGGGAAGTGATGGTCAAGGGCAGGAAAGGTCACCAGGGCCTGAAGAGATTCTTCCCGTCAGACCTGGTACCATGTGATGGCCAAGGCTTTTCCAACCCCCCCACCCCCGGACCTTCAGAAACGAATATCCATGACACGTGTTCTTTTCTTCTCTATTTCCATGAACTGAATTTTCTAGATGGTTCCCACAGTGAGGTACTGTTCAGGCCCCAAGCCTTTGCCTGTTGACCACCATCTAGGGAAACACCACACAAGGAGACTTGCATGGTTTGGGTCCAGCCTTAAGGCAGAAGGGGCCAAGGCACCTGTTCCTTCCTTCTCATTGCCAACCTCAGCATCATATGCCCTGGATGGTTCCTCAGTGAACTGGGTGAATCCCTGCCACTTTCCTACTGTTCGTGCCCATCATCTGAACCTCTCTTCCTGGGAAATTTGTGGGCTTTTGGGAAGAGTGGGGAACTGTTAGTATCCCCTTACCTGTGACCACCTGGTGGGAACACCTTAATGAGCCTCTAGCTGCCACAAGAAGCCCTCAAAGATACCACTAACAATATCAATTAATACAGATGGATGCAAGCAGTATAAATACTGAGAACAATTCAGTGTGTCCACAGTGAAGCAAAATTACAGAGAATTAATATCATAAATTAAAACAAGAACATTTACAACCAGGAAAAAGAAACACATCCCAATAGGAAAGTGAGCCAAACATGTAAATAAATAATATTTATGGGGGAGCACATGCAAACACACAAAAAATGGGATAATGCAAATTAAAGATCTCTCTCTGTAATATATATATATACACATATATATAAACATATACAATATAAATTTAGTAGATTGGCAAAAAATTTTGTGAAACAATCTGACAGTAACTAATAAAAGTGAAACAAACCCCCATGGTGAGGCAAGGCAGTCCCGGTAGTGGGGTTCTCTCTCCCATGGGGAATGTACACTTATTACAATATTAGTTAAAATGACAAAAAATGGAAACAAAGGGAATTCCCTTACACAGAATGGTTGAAAAAATTGTATCTGATATGAAGCCAAAATGATGAGTTAGAATCACACATTTTGCATTTGTGTGGTAAGAACACAATGCGAGATTTATCCTTTTAACAATTTTTAAGTGTGCAGGACAGTGTTATTAACTGTAGGTAAAGTGTTGTAAAGCAGCTCTCTAGAGAGTATGCATCTTGCATAAATGAACCATACCTCTGGAGAGTTACGCTTTTTGAGAGGACAGAGTGACATTTGCCGATTTGGAACACAGTGATAACTCAAGACCAGATCCTGGATTCATACCCTGTGACTCTGAGCAAGTTTCTCTCCATTTCTCTCTTTTTTTTTTTTTTTTTTTTTTTGCAAAAATCCATAGAATCGTATTGCCTGGCTTGTAGAATTGTGGGTAGGATTTGATAATATAAGCAAATCACCACAAAGTGTGCCTGGGAAGGGCAAACATCAAATACATTCATAGTTTTATTTTTGTTGTAAAAAATACAACTCTCATTCTGAGGCTATTTAGTTTCAGATGAATGAAAAAAACCAAAACCCCAAAATGCACTGAACACACATTAACACGAGATTTTGTTCTTTGCTTTCAAACCTCATGTCGAGCCAGGCAGGAGGAACATTTCACCACCACACATCTCAATGTTGCCAACCGGGAGATGTGAATTTTAACGCTCTCTCCTATTAAACATTGTATAAGAAGTATTTAAATAAAGCCTTTTCCAGAGTGATGGAGATTGCTTAATATTTGAAATTCATTAAGTATTCCATTGAAGGCACAATGAGGGAGACTTTGCTGAACTGAACCAATCAGTCTGAATGAAGCCTTCACACTAGAACCTTGAGCTTGTTAAAGCATCCTCTACCTTCATCCGCTGAAATAAAAGCTATAGATTCCCCATCTCACGAGTTCACAGACTTTCTTAAGTTGACGCTTAGGTTCCATTTGAGACACATAATACAAAAAAAAGGAAATAAACTTGACTCTTGTCCTACATGTTATTTTCTCTACTTATGTTAACAGCCTGTCAGCCAACATCAACCAAATCGATAGAGGATTTGGGGCTTGAACAAAGTGTTTTGACATTACACATGACAATTATGCCACTTCTATTACTCTATTCTGTTCCATACAAATATCAATAAATACAGTCGCTTTTCCTGATGATATCAATACAGTGATACACAGGGAAAGAAAATGGGATGGTGGGCGTTCCTGAGTAGGGACATCGAAACTCTTTAAGAACTACCAAAGACTAAGAAAAAATAGTATCAAAATATGTTCAAACCCACCTAATTGCATATATTACGTATGTGAAGTTTTTGTATATAAGTTGCATCTCAATCAAGTTGTTAAATTAATCAGAAAATATTAATATATGGACACCCAGCTAATTAATGACACTTAGAAATAGTGTCCCTGGTTGATTGACTTGAGAAGGTTTTACTATTGTTTAAATGTCCATACTACCCAAAGCAATCTACAAATTCAATGCAATCCCTATCAAAATTCCAATGGCATTTTTCACAGAAATAGAATAATCCTAACATCTGTATGGAACCACAAGATATCTCAAAAAGCCAAAGTAATCTTGAGAAAGAACAAAGTTGGAAGCATCACATGCCTTGATTTCAAAGTATATTACAAAGCTATAGTAATCAAAACAGTATGGTATTGACATAAAAACAGACACATAGATCAATGGACCAGAATAGCCCAGAAATAAACCCATGCATATACAGTCAATTAATTTACAACAAAGGAACCAAAAATACACAATGGGAAAAGGACAGTATCTTCAATAAATGCTGCTGGGAAAACCAGACCAGTATCTCACGTCATGAACAAAAGTTAACTCAGAATAGATATAAGGCTTGAACATAAGACCTGACACCATAAAACTCTTAGAAGAAAACATAGGTGGTAAGCTCCTTGACATTGGTCTTGGTGATGATTTTTTGGATTGGACACCAAAAGCAAAGTTAACAAAAGCAAAAATAGACAAGTGGGACTACATCAAGCTAAAAAACTTCACAGCAAAGTAAACCATCAAAGTGAAAGGCAGTCTACAGAATGGGGGAAAAGAGTTGCAAGTCATTTATCTGATAAGGGGCTAGTATCCAAAATACATAAAGAACTCCAACAACTCATTAGCAAGAAAAGAATCTAACTGAAAAATGAGCAGAGAATCTGAACAGACGTTTTTCCAGAAAAGACACACAGATGGCCAATAGAGCCATGAAAAGATCTTCAACATCACTAATCATCAGGGAAATGCAAACCCAAACCACAATGAGATCACTTCAAATCTATCGGAATGGGTTTTATGGAAAGAAAAAACAAACAAGAAACAAGTATTGGCAAGGATGTGGAGAAGAGGGAACCCCTGTGCACTGTTGTGGGGAGTGTAAATTTGTGCAACATAGAGATTCCCCCAGAAAAGCACAAATAGAACTAGCAAATCACGCAGCAGTCCCACCTCTGGGTATTTATCCAAAGAAAATGAAAACACTAACGTGAAAGGATAGAGCCACCCCCAAAGTTCATTGCAACTTTATTTACAATAGCCAAGATATGGGAACAACCTAAGTGTCCATCACTGGTTGAATGAATAAAAGATGTGGTATACACACACACACACACACACAGGAATATTATTCAGCCATAAAAAATATAAAATTTTGTCACTCACGACAACATGGATGGACCTTGAGGGCATCATGCTAAGTGAGATAAGTCCACAGAGAAAGACAAATGCCACATGATCTCACTTATACATGGAATCTAAAATAGAAAAAACCAAAACCAACCAAACAAAAAACAAAGCTCACAGATACAGAGGACAGATTGCTGGTTTCCAGGGGCAGAGGGTTGGGGGGGAGGGGTAGGTGAAATGCATGAAGGGGATCAAAAGGTACAAACTTCCAGTTATTAAAAAGTCAGAGGAATGTAAGGTGCAACATGGTGGCTGCAGTTAATAATATTGTTTTGCATATTTGAAAGTTGCTAAGAGATTAAATCTTAAAAGTTCTCATCACACAAGTCCTGGACTGAAGAACTTTGCACAAACTTGTGGGTATCAGCTATAGTTAAATGTATGTAGCACACAGTGTCCCAGCACTGTTCTAAGCAGTTTATATATACTAATTCACTCAGTTCTAAACATACAAAACCATGAAGTCAAGCTATTATTGTCCCCATTTAAAGATGTGGAAACAGTCTCAGAGAGGCTGGTCACTTGTTTTCGTCCCAGCTGGAAGTGATGGAGGTAGAATCTGGTCCTCAGAAGTCTACCTCGAGGGCCTGTATTTTTAACTACCACGTAGCACTGATTTATCCTTTTGATGGCCTGACTTTCATCATCCTCACAAACTTTTCACACATGCCTAAAGAGAGTATATGAAAAGAAGATAGTTGAAAGTTACTAAAAACGATGGCTACTTTTCATTTGAGTACATAATATGTATTGAACACTGTGTCATGTACTTTGCATAAATACTTAATTCCAACGACAAAACTAAGAGGTTATTAATATTTTCATTTTCAGGTAGAACCACCGAGAATGACGCTACTTGGAATTACAGTGCAATGTGGCACAACCTACATTTGAAATTAGTTCAGTGCAACTCCAAGCTTAAGATTTTAACCTTTAAAAGAATAGGCTTGGAGGTCACTCCAGCCTTTCTGGAAGGAAGGGAGAATGTTGGTGGTTTCACAGGAATCGGTGCTCCTCGAAATATTATTTCCGCATTTCTAGAGCACTAAAAATCCCTCTAATATCTAAAAAGAGCTGCGCCTTTTCTCTATGAAGGGGAAACCAGGAGACTGCTTCTGTTTTCGGGGGTCTGGGATAGGAATGAAAGCCAATGTGAGCAACACGTGCATGGGTGGAAAGGAGACTAGTGGGCCCATCCTGGGTGGAAGAGATTACAATGGGGACAAAGTCACTGGTGGGGAACCCCCGTGTGCCTTTGGGAACTCTCTCCTCATATTCTTTATTCCAAACTTCCCACCACTCCTTTGTCCCCTGTCTATGCCCCTCCACCACCAACCCATTACATCCCTGCTCTGTTTGTGACAGAGAAGAACAGACCTGACTCCACGTTGGATCTATTCCTTTAGCTCTGACCTCTGTGCTGTGTCTCCTGTGCTTAGTCATGCTGGCTCTGCACTTTGTAAAGGAACAGTTACCTATAGCCTGAAATATACATGATAGCCCTTTCTCAAGGCTCTGCCTCCCAGGCTTGATCTTTAAAGGCAAGATCATTCATTAAAGGCAATTTCCATTCATATAGAGCTAAAAAGTTGCAGAACAGAAAATAACATGTGTCTTGTTACAGGTATACAGGAACATTTTGACCAGACCTACACAGACAGCAGCAGGAACAAAGGATTATCACATCCCCTCCAGGGTCCAGCCAGCACCAAGGAGTCTGCAGCAACCAGCCACGCCATCTACCTTTCTAGTATAGAAGAAGCCTGAAGTCTCACCTTGGTCAGATAGTTCTTTGGGACAGTAGTCCACCTGCCCGCCCGCCCGCCGTCTTCTCGGTCTGCTGGCTTTCTGAATAAAGTCGCTGTTTCTTGCCCCAACACCGTATCTCTGGATTTACTGGCCTGTCATTTGGCGGGCAGTACGAGCTTGGATTCAGTAACACGCTGAGGAGCTAGAACCTCTTCCACAGGGAGGAGATAGAAAAACGGGGCCAAACAAAGACTGGATGTGTGTCTCACATTCACAGTGGGGACAAACATACCTTTTTCCCCCGAGACACATCGTTTTTGTCACTCCTTTCATTCCATATGTATTTATGAGTGTCTCCCACATACCAGGCACTGAGGCCAGTGACAAACACACAAAGATATATCACAATTTCAGGGTTGGAAATCGAAACATGTGGACCATAGGGGTTCTGGGGTCCCAAACAACAAACCAACTTGCCTTTCAGACTCTCAGCAAGCATTTCAGAAAGATTTTTTTTCTTTTATTCAAATGCTCATGAATCTGAATTGCCTGGTATACACCTGAGAGACCCAGTGAAGAATCTGTGTTGAATCTGAATATGTATTTTCCATGCCAAGAAGAACAGCACTATGAGATTTATGAAGAACAGGGGGAACTTATGGGGGAGTGGGGGATTATACAGCCCTGGCAGGCACACGGGCTGACTCGGGGCGATTGCCAGATGATAATAACTTCTTCCATTTGGCCAGAGGAATACTTCTTAAGGGAGCAAAGTATCACTCTGTACGGTGTAAAATCTCGAAATAGTTTTGTATGCTTTTCTTTCTTTTTGCTTCCTTAAACACTTGAGATGAAAACCATGGAAGACAAAACTGTTTCTGATAGGATACCGTCCTCCAAAGATTGAAAGTGTCACATCAATATTGCAACACAAGTGGTGTCAGCAAATGGGGCAGAGTTTGTGCCTGTATACAAGACTTGACATAGTATCTAAATTTTTAGCTACTGTGTTTCTGGAAGGGAAAGGGCAACATGGCAATAACTCTGCAAGCAAATTAATGAGCATTCTGTCCCTTTGACAAGGAACTACAATCATTATATGGGAGGAAAGAAACAACCCAACTCAGAAATGCACATGCAGACTTTCAGAGAGATTACACTTGTTTTTATATTAAGAGATTTTATATTACAGTGTTGGTTATTGATGAAGAGGTAGCAAAAGCATTTTTGCTTTTGAAAACTCTTGTCTATTTTTTAAGCTTGCTTCTTGAGCATTAACTTTTTAGTTGTTTCAACTTCCAGAAAACCAGAAAAGAGGCAGAAAAAGATGCAAAAACCTGGGAAGGAGGTTTAGATTTTTGACATATCTATTTTGTTTCTGAATTGAATTATCATTAAAATTGTTCCTATTTACCATTAACATTTGTAGAAATGTGTTCTCTGGTTGTAGATTTATTATTCATTTACTTACCTATCAATTTATTTTTTTACCTACTCATTCTTTACCCATTGGCACCCCTGGCTTTGGAATAATTTAAAGGGGGCTTACAAAACATCGTAAAACGAGAAATAGAATAGAGAAAGAAAAAGATGGAGGAAATGGATCCGGACATACATGAGGGTCAGAAATGAGGCTCTTACACGAGCAAAGATTCTGTATGGTGGATTTAGTGGGTTTCACAAAGCACTCTTATGCCCCACTGCAAGGAGAAAACATGGTTATGATGTTATCTGTGATTCACACCAGGAGGATAACAGATAAAAGGTAATTAGATAATAATCACAAAGGCAACAGATATCCTCTGAACTTAACAATTCCAATACCCAATCAGTCAGTCAGCAGTATCGCTAGAGCTGTGATCTTGGTGTAGGACCCATAAGCTCCCTGTGACCCATCATTCTCCAGTGTGTCTCTTGCCTTCTTCAATTTGGGGTTGTTTCATCCATGTTTCCCAATCCCTACCTCCTTAGCACACCTTGTGCTTCTCAAACTCAGCCCTTAACAATATTTTGTCATATACGTCTACTCGTTATGACCTATTGCCCCTTCAAAATTCAAAACTTTAATGTGAATGTAAGAAATCACAGTGAATCTTTTAAAAAACTGCTGAAAAGGACATTTCCAATAGTTTTTGTGTCTCTTAATGCGAAAATAATTTGACCTGATGACCCCGATTACTGAATATTATTTACCACTTAGTTAATTTATTGAGGGGTGGCATGTCTTTACCTATTAGACCACAGTGCTAGTTCAGCAGGTAAGTTCCCTCATGCTATATACCTGAAGGGAGAACGTTTTGAATCTACAATGGAAATATGTTCACATTTGGGGACATGTTCGGTTTTGTCATGGGAAGAAGTGCAGGAACCTGGTAATATTTTCTGGTTTCTTTACAGACTAAGTGATGCTAAGACAGACTTCCTGTGTTATGATTTATACAGTGTCCACTCTGCCTTTCTTCCTGTCATCATTTGTCAGATGTCTGGGTGTGTTGTGAAGCCCTGTAGTAGCATTTGATCATATGGCATTGGCACAACTGTGAAATAAAATAGGCTCTGTTAATGATTATGGGTTTTTAAAGATATTTAATCCCTTGCAAGGGGCCTTCTGGGCACCTCAGTAAACACATCTATCTCATGGTGATCATCTCGTTAAGCAGATGGGCTGGGCTGAGTGGGAAATATACAGATGGCTCAAAATGGAAATGAAAGAACCACTTTCCTATGACTTACACCTTTTTTTTTTTTTTACAGTGTATCTATCACATGTTGCCTTTATTTATGAATTTTCATTTCAGTCATGGAATGTAATAACCAAAACAAATATTTTTTTCTCTCCTCAGACTCAGGGAACATCAGTATACTAAGTGTCATCTAATAAGGGATTTCGCAAATGATAGTCTCCAAATCCTTAAAATGTATTAGAGTTTCAAAATATAATGTATACTTTCCCCAATCATTCTACAGCCTAAAACTACTGTGTGTCTAAAATGCCCCAAGCACAAGGTTAGGCATTCACTGTATACAGTAAGGAATAAATGTTCAACATCTGGGGCAATTTTTAATTGTCTTTAGAGACTTTCATTCCTATAAACTACCAAGAAAATTTAAAGATGAAGATTAAGCCATACCATTTAGAAAATTATTTGTAGACTTGAAGGATTTTATTATTGACAAAGCAAAAAACTGATGGTAAATATTTTACTTAAATATTAATTTAAATATTAATATATTGAAGTATTTAAGAAATCAAGAGACTATGATAAAAGCTCATAGAGAAATCATTTAATTGTTACTGTTTTTCATTCATAAAGAGATTTAAAAGAGTGGCTCACACAATTGTGGTGCTGACATGGTTGAAATATGCAGGGCAGGCATATTTCAGCCATGGAAAATGGATAACCAGCAAGGACCTACTGTATAGCACAGGGAACTCTGCTCAACGCTATGTGGCAGCCTGGATGGGAGGGGACTTTGGGGGAGAATGGATACATGTATATGTATGGCTGAGTCGCTTTGCTGTGCACCTGAAACTATCACAACATTGTTAATCGGCTCTGCTCCAATATAAAATAAAAAGTTACAAAAAAAAAAAAAAAAAAGAATTTCTTCTTCTTTAGGAAACCTCAGTCTTTGGGATGGAGACCTTCAACTGATTGGAGAAGGCCCACCCACATTATCCAGGGTCATTGCCTTTACTTAAAGTAAACTGACTGTAGTTTTTAATCAAGCCTATGAAATACCTTCACAGCAATATCTAGATATATGATTGATGAAATACCTGAGTGCTGTAGTTAACATATATAAATGTATCTGGCTAAGTTAACATAAATCTAATTATCACACGTAGTGTAGAATTAACCAATGTAGACAGATACTATATGAGGGGTTAAGTATCACATCAGTAGATTTTAAGCCATAGATGATGATGTCAGCAAACATCCAATTGAATATTTCTGCTTCCAGTTCTTAACGACAATTCTGTTTTTAGTGACAGTAGAACATGCATGGTGATGGGGGAGGGGTCTGGGCATGTTTATCCAGTGAGCACTGATTATTCATATAGGATTAGGGTTACTTTGTAATAACAACACTGTAATAAAACGAGAGCCATTTATACCAAATATCTGTCTGAAGCATCTTAAACTCCTCTCTCCTGCCTCAGACCCTCACAGGTGATAAAGGGGTAACACCACCCTTTAGGGTGGTTTGGACAATTCAAATCCTTTCCAAAATGTATTAAATTATTTTGAAAACTGTAAATTGTACTAATTCTCACTTCACACATGAGAATTCAGAATTCAAGCAAAACTGAACATAAATCTAAAAGCTACAAAAACTCCATGAATACGTGGATTGCACACTATGTCTCTTCTCGCTCACAGGAGAAAATTCCCCATCTCTGTTAATATAACATATCATTCTCTCTGCTTCTCAGCATAATACTCATTCTCTTGATTAAATCAAAATACTTCTCCAGGTAAATCACTGGAGAAAAATGTTCCCAAGTTATTTAGTCTCCTCAGCATTACAGTTTCAGAATATTTCCCCAAACACCAAATTTTCCCAGATATTCATCTTTGACATGATGAAAAATGCCATTTAAAAAGTGTAGCCCCACAGAAGACCTAAATAGACATTTCTCCAAAGAAGACATACAGATGTCCAAGAAGCACATGAAAAGCTGCTCAACATCACTAATTATTAGAGAAATGCATATACCCAGAGAAAACCATAATTCAAAAAGACACATGCACCCCAATGTTCACTGCAGCACTATTTACAATAGCCAGGTCATGGAAGCAACCTAAATGTCCATTGACAGATGAATGGATAAAGAAGTCGTGCTACATATATACAATGGAATATTACTCAGCCATAAAAAGGAATGAAATTGAGTCATTTGTTGAGACGTGGATGGATCTAGAGGCTGTCATACAGAGTGAAGTAAGTCAGAAAGAGAAAAACAAATACCGTATGCTAACACATATATATGGAATCTAGAAAAATGGTACAGATGAACCGGTTTGCAGGGCAGAAGTTGAGACACAGATGTAGAGAACATATGTATGGACACCAAGGGGGGAAAACCACGGTGGGGTGGGGATGGTGGTGTGCTGAATTGGGCGATTGGGATTGACATGTATACACTGATATGTATAAAATTGATGAATAAGGACCTGCAGTATAAACAAACAAACAAAAAAACTAATACTAAACTTTCTTTGGGTTATTTGTATGGAAATATGTTAATATAAATGTTTCAGACATTACATGAAATTTCTAAAAATCTTATATGTTCTGGTATAATGTTATAAGTCATAATTCTAGTTATTACTTTAAAATGTATATCTCAGAAATAACTAAATTTCCTTGTCAATTGCATTATTATGAACTTTCATCAAATCTTTAACTGTGGTCATTTTTATGTCTTTTGTCATTTACAAACAGTTCTGGGTGTACTCTAATGCTTTTGCAAAAATGTTCCTATAAAAGGGTTTCATCTTCAAGGAATTCATGGAAAGGACTCTGACAAGTACATTTTTCTGGTAACTGACTATAGTGCTGAACTGAATAAATAAGCATTTTCAGAACTCTAATGGAAAACTGATGAATTCATAAAAGTGCTAACAAAAGATCAAGATGAAAAAAAATTAATTACATGGGACTGAGTGAACTGATGAGGATGATTATAATTTTTGTGACTTTCTGTTTGAATAAAAAAAAAAATCCCACAAGGACTCAGAGGCAAAAAATATACAAATCAATTTTCACTGCAAAGTAAAGGAGCTGTTACAGTGGAGGATTACTGGACTGAATATCAATATTATGACATAGTATTAGTGTGTTTTGTGTTTGGTAATTGCAATCATTGTTGCTTTTGTTGTGGTCATCCATTTACAATGCTTGGTGTCAGTTGATTTATCTTTTGTAAAAATAAAATACAGTGTGTGTGAAAAAAAAAAAGAGAGAGAAAAGGTTAGAAGTCTTACCCTAGAATTATACTAAAAATGAAGCCGATTTAATAACCAAAAAAAGGACTCAGGACTAAAGCTTTATTATACCTTATTTAAAAGTAATGTTGTTTGAAACCAAGGTAAGCCTACATTTATTTGTACCTCAACACTTAGCCTCTAAATAAATTTTGAACTTAATCTGTTTAGCTACACTACGATAACTGATTCCAAGAGAACATGCATTTAATTATCACTACATATCAGAAAACATTAAGAAAATATTTAAGAAGTGTAACCCATTATAACTAACCCATAGGTCTAAGCTTGGAAGCAATTTAGAAATGCCTTTTAAAAGTTTATCTATAAATTATGTAATTCCATTAATTTTGCAATCTGTATAAAAGATGCTTTGTGGTTCAGTCATGGAAGGGCAGGGTTTTTTTGTTTGTTCTTAAAGAAATTTAAATTAGTGGGCTAGAGACTGTTTCATCTTAATAAACAGGTTTGATTATGGAAAAAAAAAAGTCTAGCCACAGATTCTTTACTGTAAAGACTCTGGTCTTGCTCTGTAAGAACACTAATCGATCTACTTTTACCGAAGATGTCAATAAAAACGCTTTGAGATTAATTCACTCTGGCACCATTTCTAATATAAAATCTATTTGTGGTAGTCTCTAAACAGATAAATAATAATAATAATAATTGAAAAAAGCAAATGTCAGAAAGAAAAGGTAGTGGTGATACTTGTGTGGATATTTCCTATGTAATGTGTGTGTCAAGATTCGGCCCCTGGTCTTTCACAGAGGTGTCAATATCAGTGATGATGAACTGGGTTTTTAGTATTTGCTCCTGGAAACAATATTAAATAAACAAAAGCACCATTATGAGAAGCAGAAATCTTCCTCTTCTGTCTTAAAAGTGACTTCTTTAGTCATCGCTGAAGAACACATGGATTGTGTATTTATTTACCAAAATAATTTCTTTTTTCCTTCTCTGAGACACTTACCAAAGGAACAGCGGTGCTGCTCAATGCAAATCTCCGTAAGGATTCATGTGGTTTTGTTACCTTCATGTTGTGTTCTTGGCGATCCTGGGCAGCTGAGAGGACACTTGAGCTTCCCTTCCCAGAGCTCCCTGGAGTCAGGACCGCCCCTGCGTCCCGCCCCTGCCATTGCATCCGGTCCACACACCTGCTCCATTACGTTGGTTGAATGAACACCCATCCTAAATTGGGTTATTTTGCTTCTGTGAAGGTTTTCTTCCGTTAAGAGACAGACCTCTCCCTCCAGATCTGGTCACTGCTAGATCCTTCTGTTGTGAAATCGCCACCCACTTTGAACTCAGAAGACTTTTGTTCCAGTATCCACTTTTCAGGGTGGTGACTCCACGTTGGGTCTGAAGCCGCCCAGGGTGTTGGTGACACACACAGTGTCATCCGACAGGCGTGGATTCCAGTTGGAGCTGCATCACCTCTTTGCTGTGTCACGTGGGGTGAGAATATCCATGCCCCTCATGTCCACTTCCTCTTGTAATACCAAGGGTCCTAATCACACCAGCGTCAGTGATAATAGGCTGACCGCATAGAGAGATATGTAGGGATCCTGATTTTACATCGTGGAGAGCAAACAGATCCGTGACACGGAGACACAGGAATCTGTCCTCACACAAGTGAAAGTGAACGGAAATGAATGCAGATGTAAAGGGGTTGGCCTAGAGGAACACGGGCAGTGACAGGTGGGGATCAGAGTGGATGGTGGGGATGGTGGTGGGTGGAGTCACGCAAATTCTCTCCTGATCAGCCCTTGGGCACTCTAAGTGGCCTGTATCTGCATTACAATAATCCACACTTATTTAAATACTGAGGGCAATCAGTTTCCTTTTACATTTTACATGCTGCAATGAAAGAGAAACAATTTCCCTTACTTCGTATATATTAGGCTACACAGTCTCTGAAGTCAGCGTTTGTTTTTATCTTATTTTTTTCCCTAAATATTTTGCTCAGTATTTTGAACACTGTAGTTTTAATCATTATTTAGTAAATGAAAGAATGAACACATTAATGAATGGCAAAGCTGCCATATCAGGGGCTCTCATGCAGCTAAGCCAGTTAAATGTGTTTGGAGAAACTGGGGTATTTATTTAGTAATACGTTCATGTCCTGTACCGCATGGTTCTCAATTAGCTTGAAAATAGCTCACAAGTCCCATTACCCAATTTAAGACAAATATCTCTTAATTTAAAACTGTGCATTGGAAATATTTGGGGTTTAAATTTTAAAATGTAGAATGTTTTCTACTTCAACATATAAAATCCACAATAATTTAATTTAAACACATTAAAATATGCTGAGTAAACAAAAAAATGAGCTTTAAATTTAATAAAACATGGTGAATGGTTTCACTTAAAAATTAAAGCTATATGTGTGTAGCTTAACATATATGTTTCTATATATAATTTTGATGTCAAAACAAAAGTGATATGCATATAACAATAGTTTATTGTATATAATAGCAACCTAAGTTAGACTGAAACTTAGTATTTTGTAGTCAATACTGCATAAAACTTCTGTTTTTAAACAAAATTAAATAGAATCTTAAAATTTTAGTTTAAGAATTGAAGGTCTATGTGTTAATTTATTCCTGGAAGAATTTCTAACTCTAGCCTTCATTTTCTCCCTCTTAAAAGATGTTTGTTGAATTTCAAAGGTATTTAGTCAAACAGAATGACTTGAGCATTACTAGAATACACAAAGAACCTTCATGCTTTGCATAAATTATTGTCATTAATGGCACTGCATGAGGTTGCTTGCTTGAATAACTTTTTTGTCAATAGTAAAAAGAACTTGCTTTCAGAAGAGAAGTTGTGCTGAAAACTCGCAGAGGAGGGTGACAACTCATTTTCATCTTAACAAATAAACATTAAAGTTGTTTTTTTAAAGACCATGTAAATCAGAGTAATTTCCTAAATTATACTTTTTGTTAATATTCCCTTTGAGATTTAGAGCTTATGTACTAACATTCTTCAAGCAAACTGGTGACTTCAGGAAAAAATCCCGTAGTCACTATACAGTGGGTCTTCCCGGGACTTACGTGACTATTTGCACAAGCTAATTCACATGCATTGGCTTTAATTCTGATATATCATCTAGAGCAGGTCCCCTGTTCTGACTCAGGCCTCATTAGCCAGTGGAAAGAGAAGCACATGCTTTGCCCGTGGTGCTCCAGCTGGGAAAGAAAGAAACGGGCGCCACCAGGACGTGGATGCACTGGAGAAGTCCTCCGGGCTCATTTCCTTATCCCTTCAAATCCCAAATGTGACTCTCGAGTTAGCTGCAAGAAAAACACTCTTTACATTTATTATGTTTAGGATTTCCCTATATGTTCATCTTAAAACTGACCATAGTTATTAAAGACAGGACATTTTTAGAAATCCGTTTCAAGGTACTTGCAAAACATCCTGGGTCTTTCACAAAACACTAATGTACTCAAACATTTTTTTGTTGAGAATCCCTTAAGCTCACAAATTGAGTCATGTGGTTCTTTACTTGTAGGGTTTCTACCTTTAAAACAAGTGTGATTATGCCTCATCCATGCTATGAATCAGTGAAGTAAAATCCTATTTTACAAACAGTCCTCTTCGCTTTGTTTGTTCTCAACATGTACCCATGTGAGGTCATCGCAGACAATCTATGCCATCGTTTTTTTTTAATTTATTAAATTGAGATGCTAATTTCTACTTACATACTGTATGATTCCAACTATGTAATGTTCTGGAAAAGACAAAACTATGGAGACAGTAAAAAGATCAGTGGTTGCCAGGGGTTGGGGGGAGGAATGAATGGGCAGAGCACAGAGGACTTTTCGGGCAGTGAAACTACTCTGTATGACACTATAATGGTGGATACCTGTCATTATACATTTGTCCAAACCCATAGAATGTACAACACCAAGAGTGAACCTTGATGTAGACTATGTACCCCTATTAGGTAACAATGATGTGTCAATGTAGGTTCACTGATTATAACGAATGTACCCCTACGATGAGGGATGTTAATAATGGGGAGGCTGCATGTATAGGGGCAGGTGGTATACGGGGAAATCTCTGTATCTTCCTCTCAATTTTGATACGAGCCTAAAACCACTCTAGAAGATTGTCTTTAAAAAAATTGCACTTTTGCTGAGTCATAGAGCCTGAAGGTCATGGAGCAGAAAGCTTTCAATTTCAGGTCTTACAATTAATTACCATTTTTATAAGAAATAAGCGCTTTTAAGATCTTTTAAGAAGGCATAATTTAGGGAAGAATAAAATGCTAACATGAAGAATGAATTCAATTTTAGACAGAAGCAGGAGATACTAATTAGAGAATTATTCTAGAATAAAAACAATGGAGGTCTAAATGAGTAATGGGTAGGGGCTAGAAACGTGTCCTTTCTTGAAGAGGCTCTTATGCACCTTACATATATGATCTCAGGTAACAGGATGGCGAAGGAGAAAATGCCTAAGACACGGCAGTGTGAAATTTGCCAGGTTGCCTGCCCATTGGCTAAATGATTTCTCTTCCGTATTTAATCAGTATCGTACAAACTAATGCAGGGAAGCGTAAGTGATGAGTGAAGAAGAGAGAAAGCAAGAAAATCTGTCTCTGTCAAATTTATAAACATCGAGGTATTGCAACTTTTATACAATTTTGATTTTTTTCATTTCTGCTACTGGTATACCAGGAGGAATAGAAGACCTAGTTCTAGAGGATAAATAATGGGTTTGGATATTTTTAGGCTTATTTTATCGCTGGTTTCTCTTCTATAAACACTGGCTTGCAGTATTTGGCATGTACGACTCATATTCATTATTTTTTCAATTAGCCTGCAAGGTCCTTGAGGGCAAAGACCACGTGTTGTGTTCCTTGGTATCTACTACCTCAGCTTGCGTGGTGCCTGGCAGGCTACAGACACACACACACACACACACACACACACACATACACACACACACATACACACATACACACACACACATACACACACATACACACACACATACACACACACACACAATTGGATTGGTAAGTCTGTCAGTGGATCTCAAGATATTACTTATCTTCTACCTGAATCAAGTCTATACAGATAATAATTTAAGCTGTATCATGTCACATGCAACATATTTGATGTATCATCTGTTTTCAATTTGAGTTAAATGTCAGTGAATTGAATTAAGAAGTTGGCAGTACAACAGAAAATGACCCAGAGATAATTTAGGTTCTCCATCCAATTCTAAAGCAGTGAGGATCCGTCTCACACTCTAGTCACCTGGTGAATTGATGAAATATTCTCAAAGGCAGTTTGGGACTGGGTAATCCAGGTATCAGAGCCAGACATGAGAAAGTCACTACACAAAGGAACAAAGGCTATAATTCTTATAAAAGAATAGAAAATAGCTTTGTCTATTTCCATCTTCTTATTCTTTAAAACTTTTTTTTTAAGTTATTTTAATTATTTTATTTATTTATTTTTGGCTGTGTTGGGTCTTCGTTTCTGTGCGAGGGCTTTCTCCAGTTGCGGCAAGCGGGGGCCACTCTTCATCGCGGTGCGCGGGTCTCTCACTATCGCGGCCTCTCTTGTTGCGGAGCACAGGCTCCAGACACGCAGGCTCAGTAGTTGTGGAGCACGGGCTTGGTTGCTCCGCGGCATGTGGAATCTTCCCAGACCAGGGCTCGAACCCGTGTCCCCTGCATTGGCAGGCAGACTCTCAACCACTGCGCCACCAGGGAAGCCCCTCTTTAAAACTTTTAAGTTTCCCTTTCCAACTTCTAGCTTGAGTGTCTGCATTGCTTTGGGCTTTTCCACTCCAGATATTTTTCTCTTCTGATCTCATGCTTTCTGCTTTTCCCCCCTGCACTCCTGTTCTCTTTGTCCATTTCCTTACATGAGTGGAGATGGCTGTACACCGCTTCTTTGTGCCCCTGAACTTGGAGATGTGGCGTTGCTGCCTCGCAGCCCCCAAGGTGGCCTCCTGCGCAACCTGCCATCGCCTGATGGGCTGAGTCCCTCATCCCAACTCTTCGTCTGCTCAAAGGAAGGGACAGAAGGAAAGCGGTCAAGATAGATGTGCTGCTGACCTGGATGGAGGATTAAAAAGGAATCAAATAAACGAAGCACATGTGAGCTCAGCAAACGTCACCAGCTCGGTCTCTGTGTTTAGGATCTGATAGTTTACAGGAACATGAATTCCTTTTATGGGTGTCACTCGCCTTTCACTTCTCTCTCTGCTTCTAGCCAACAACTGTGCTTTGTCAGTAGACAAAGGGTTAAACTCCAAAGGGAGGTGAACATGAGAAGTTGACCAAAAGGTGAAGCCAACAAAGATCAGGAAGGAAGAATGGTATTTAGTATTATATGTGAGTTAGCTACCTTTTTATGTGAGTCTAATCTGTTTCGGCATACGTCTTTCGAGGGAAGGAAAGGAACGTATTAATGAAAGCATTCCCTTTTCTCGACTAAGAATTTGCCAGAACATTCTTTCGTACTTTATTCTATTCCCCAGCTGTAGGTAGTACAGGTATTGCCTGGACAGAGGGCTATGAGCCCCGTGCTTCTGAAGAGGGCGCTCCCTGTGGAAACCAAATGAGGCTGAGGTTCTCCTTCCCTCCTCTGTCAGCAGGCGGACACATCTGTTAGCCAATAGAATGCTTTGTTTTCTATAAGGATCTTTTTAGTCAAATGTATCTTGCATATAAAGCATACTTAGTTAACCAACATACTGCCTAAGGCCATTGTTCAGATGGTAAGAAAGTTTTAACAATTATAGAGACAACAGGTCATTTGCTACGGAAGATGGCTTTCCCTACACAGGATGCAGAATGATGTTTTACTATCCTAACCGCTACCTTCTCTGTGTACATACTCAGAGAAATAAATGCTTAGTTAGTGTCAGCCATTGTGCTTGCTCTTATCACGAGATCTATGGATACATAGTATTTATAGAGCTTCAAGGATGAAAAGAGTGAAGATGGGTGGGAGGATTTGGAATTATAAGAAAAAATAGAAAAACACTGATCCAATGGGTGTCCATATTTGGCCATTAATTATATTTGACTACACAGTGTCTTTTCTTTTCAAGTAAGAGTCATATAATTCAGATTTTAAGCAATTTGTATTATAAAAATATTATATTCCATAATGTTTTATTTCAAAATTTTCAAGGCCTGAAACCCACCACTCTTCTTTACACAAAACCTAATGCAGAAATGCAATAAAAAAAAAAAGATTGTGCAGCAAACAGAACTATCGACAAAATAAACAGGCAGCCTGTGGAATGTGAGAAAATATTTACAAACCACAGATGCCATAAGGGGTTAATAGCCAAATTATACAAGGAACTTATACAACTCAGTAGCAAAAAAAACAAATAACCCAACAAAAAATGGGCAAAGGTCATGAATAGACATTTTTCTAAATAGACATCCAAATGGCCAACAGGTATGGACTTGAGGACATGGGGAGTGGGAAGGGTAAGCTGGGACGAAGTGAGAGAGTGGCATGGACATATATACACTACCAAATGTAAAATAGATAGCTAGTGGGAAGCAGCCACATAGCACAAGGAGATCAGCTCGGTGCTTTGTGACCACCTAGAGGGGTGGGATAGGGAGGGTGGGAGGGAGACGCAAGAAGAAGGGGATATGGGGATATATGTATACGTATAGCTGACTCACTTTGTTATACAGCAGAAACTAACACACCATTGTAAAGCAATTATACTCCAGTAAAGACGCTAAAAAAAAAAAGTGCTCAGCATCACTAATCATCAGGAAAATGCAAATCAATACGACACTGAGCTATCATCTCACACCTGTCAGGATGTCTATTAAAAAAAACAGGAGATGATAAATACTGGCAAAGATGTGGAAAAAAAGGAACCCTTGTACACTGTTGGTGGGAATAAAAACTAGCACAGCCACTGTGGAAAACAGTATGAAGCTTACTCAAGAAATTAAAACTACAACTACCATATGATCCAACAGTTCTACTTCTGGGTACATATTCCAAAGGAAGCAAACTCATTACCCTGAAGAAATATATGCACTCTGATGTTCATTGCAGCATTATTCATAATAGGCAAGGTATGGAAACAACCACCTAAGTGTCCATCGATGGTGAGTAGATACAGAAGATGTGAGATACACACACACACACACACACACACAGAGGAATATTATTCAGCCATAAATAAAGAAAAAAACCCTCTCCATTTGTGACAACATGGATGAACCTAGAGGACATTATGCTAAGGGAAACAGCCAGACAGAGAAAGGCATACTGAATGATATCATTTATATGTGGAATCAAAAAGAAATCTTAAGTAAAACTCATAGAAACAGAGAACAGAATGGTGGTTGCCAGGGGTTTCATGGGTGGGGGAACTAGGGAGAGATTGGTAAAAGGGGACAAAGCTTCAGTTGCAGGATGAAGATTCATAAGGAGTGACGAGCTAATGTATAACATGGTGGCTATAGTTGGTAATACAGTATTATATAATTGGAATTTGCTAGGAGAGTAGAAATTAAGTGTTCTTAAGGAAAAACCTGTAAATACATGAGATGAGGAATGGGTTAATTAACACTGTAGTGAATCCTATCATGACACATATGTATACCAAAGTCATGGGGCACACTTTAAATACATTACAATTTTATTTGTCAATTATACCTCTATAAGGCTGAAAAAATAATAGTAAAGGTAAACACAGAGCAGGTCGGGCTGAACATGGGGAGATGAGGAGAACGGATCTTCCCAGTTGGCTCCACGCCCCGTCACCCGGCCTCCTGTTGCAGCTGCACAGACTGCATGGAATTTAAAATCCATTCACCTAAACTGTAGCTCACGCCTTCGCTTCCACACAACACGATGGGCCGTATTGGTAACCAGTGGTGTGTAAGACCCTAGTCTGTAAGTTCGTGTTTGTTTGTTTGAGTTTTAAATGCTTGTAAAAGGGGGTTAATCAGAGGAAATCTCTATACATGGGGAATGGCAACCATCCCTACTTCACTGTAGTGTTGTAAAGCTTAAATAAGATGGTACACTGAAAGCACGCAGTGCCAAAGTGAAAGAAAAGGGAAGAAAAGGGAAAACAGAACACTTACAACGCGTGGTGACTACTGGCACTTACTCCCTAGTTCATGGAAGTGCTTAGTGACTGAGAATTATACATAGTTTCCTACTTACCGGGAATACATATATAAGTAAGTATATATGTACATATATAATAATATAGTTACTATATATAACTTAATAGGAATATATCTGAATATGTATATAAGTATATATATACATATATAATGATATAATTATAATTATATATATAACTTATTGGGTATATATGAATATGTATATGCATAAGTATATATACATATAAAATTATAATTACATATATAACTGAATGGGAATATATAAATAGCTACATATGTAAATGTATATATATATACACATATATAATGATATAATTATAATTATATAACTTATTGGGAATATATATATGAATATGTATATATGTAAGTGTATATATACATATACTGATATAATGATAATTATATATAACTTATTGGGAATATATATGAACATGTATATATTTAACTGTATATATATACGTATACAGTGATATAATTATAATTATATATAACTTATTGGGAACATATACTAACTATATACAAAATTATATATATAATCTGTGTATATAACTGTATATGTGTAGTTTTATACACATATATTTTTACAAATACATAAAACCTGTATATATATATATATATATATATATATATATATATATACATACACACACACACATATATATATACAGATTTTTATTTGCAGTAAACTATTTTTATTTGGAGTAAAATGGTAGCATTTCTTCACAGGAAAATTCCCAGGGAACTTCAAACTCTGTCTCCTCCCTAAAAGCATATAAGTGCATTGTATATTGAACATATTTACTAGGGAAGGACTTTGCAAACATAGAAGCAACACTGTAAAAGAAGGCAATCACTTTCTTGCTTCCAGACACATTTTGCTTCCTCAGTCCGTGATGCTCTGACTATCCTCCCTTAGGGGGAACCTTTCTAGACTCTGGATCGAGTAGCAAGGAGTGCGGCACATAACCTAACTTCATCACGGGTCCAAGCAGCCTGGGAAACACAAATAAGCAAAACAAGCTGAGACCTCTCTAACTTTGATTTGCCCAAAGCAGTCACAATAGTCAGCATGATGACGGCCTAGGCAATGGAAAACTAAATACTATGTTTCTGTAACGTCATCTTTTGGCATCCAGAGGGAAAAGGGTTAAAACTGGCTTCGAAACAGTCATGGCCATCTCGTATTTCACAGCCCAGGAGCCATGACAAAGAGGACAGAAGATCATTTTTATGACGATGAATTTTGAACTTCAGTAAAGAGAAAGACAACCTCAAAAAGAGTGAGTACAACCATCTCGGCAGTGGAAGCAGGCACGTGTGGGTCCTGCTGGTCACGTCCTAGCCCTTCCCAGTACAAGGCAGAGGCCCCAAGAATCGCTACCTCTATGGCAGTTAGGAAATAAAAATCCTAACAAAACTCTGTGTGCAAGGTCCATGGAGACTAAGGAAAGCCCCGCTCCTGAGGAATGTAGCAAAACTCTTTAATTCCAAATTAATTCCAGATTAATTCCAAATTGCTGGATTGGGTGAGCTCTAGGAAGAAACCACATCTGAAACGAGGAGCTGGAGGGATACCAAGAAACTCTGTCCCTGAAAATTTTTTTCCAAAACATTTTCCTTTAAAACTTTAGAACTCCTATTCCAGAGATCAATTTTTTCAGCGAAGTGCTTTTCCCCCAGTCAGGTCCTATTTTAAAACAGAAATGCCACCACGAAAGGAGTGAACGCCCCCAGGGAAAGACTTTCTCAGAAGCTTTCTCTGTGCTAGAAAGAGCATCTCTAGGAAGCTTGTGATTCTTCCCCAGGTGGAAGGAGTAAAGGGGGAAGCTCCGAGATGAGGACACAGGTAGAGACCAGCTGGCGGCCAAAGCAGGGCCAACCAGACCTTGACCTTAAGCAGCTGTTAATGAGTGAACACAACCGCAGCCCTTTCTTAGCTTGAACAACACCTACGTACTCTGTCTGCACATGCAGCGGTTTTGCAGCCCTGAGCTAGTCTAAGGGTGTCCCGACATCTGTCTCAGAGGCTGGGGTAGATGTCACCACCCCCCCAACCAAGTGCAGAGAGGGCTGACACAGCCCATCCTGGGTTGCCAGGACAGCAGGATGACGGGCGGCCACAAACACAGCTTTGCACCCTCACCCCGGGCAGAAGCAACTCCTGACGCTCCCGCTAATTCATTCACCGTATCCCTTAAAGAAGGACTTAAATACTTCCAATAATGTCCTTTAATTAAGTCTCTGCTAATTTTAAAATGGGATACTGTGATGTTTTCTCATATAAAATCTCCTTGAAGTTTCTTAAAGGCCAGGAGTCAGCCTTACATTTCATTTGCTTTGCCTGCAAGTAACATCCACTGCAAATAACACGTGCTGTGTCCAGGGTTGTCACTCCAGAATACGAATCTAGAATCCAATGCAGGTGAACTTTACGTTTCGAGAAGTACAGCCATCTCTACTCCTTGATTTTGCCTGTGGCTGCGCATCCTAAAGCATTCCTAACCTCAGAATATATTTTCTTTGAAAACTCAGATAAGGGGGGTGACAACTGCTCGCCTCTGCTTCCAGTACAAAGTCACGTCTCAGACGTCTTTCCCTTTTGTATCCTCAGGACGTGTGTCGGGACCAGGTCCACAGGGCAGGACCCTCATCCTCCCACTGTTGCCAGAGCTGGAGGGACGGTGTTGTAGCCCAGCACCCATAGCGGATCCACAGGTAACCGGATGCTTGAAAAGCGTGAGGACACGTCAGCCTCATAGCCACGTCGCAACACAGGTGGTGGAAGGACTGAAACTTTGTTCCAACCTAACTTGGTCTAAAGTTAAATCACGATTTAAGTGACGGCTACATTTTAGAAGTCTGAATGTTTTTGGTATGACGACATGAATGGGTATTATTGATATATCAAACGATGATTTTGACAGTAAAATAACCATCTGAACTTGGTGTGAAAGAATCATATATACTGTCATTTTAATTCATGGAAGATGAAATCTGACATTCCCCCAGGAGAAAGGGGGATGTTTAAATGAAATGTTCATCAACAAGAGAACTTCTGGAAAGTTGTCAGACTAGAATGCAGAGAGTTAGGTAATTTTTTAAGAAGCAGCTCCTTTTATTCAAACAATCTCACCTGGCATTTTGTCACTCAGGAAAAGTTGTTAGTCAACATGTGATTGAGTTATTTGACAAAAATGCCATTTCCCATTTACTGTATTATTCATATCGAGTTACTCAACCACTAAGTAGCCTGTGTTAGATGCAGCTCTGAAATTAAAGACGTGTTTACACGGGAGGTCTTGAAATTTTCAAACATGCTCGAAAATTATGACTTTTTTTGTGACAGGCAGTGGTCAAATAGGAAGTTGTCAAGTTGTGTGGGTTTTCTCTTACAAAATCACTGCTTGCCCAGAGCACCTCCTAACTTAATCAAGTAGGAAGCCCAGCAGAGTGAAGTGGGTCCTGAACCCTGAAATCTGCTTTGTAAGCATAGATGTACTGCAGTGAAGACAGCAGCCCAGCCCAGGAGAAGATGTCGCTAGTAGCTCTTCTGTGACTAAGCAGGAGACCGGAGTCCTGGGTGATGGAGCAGTTTCGGGTCTGCCTGCCACGAGGATGTGGCCATGAGAATCCTCGGGTCTGTGCTTACTCAAGAAGCAGCTGCAAGAAAATTCACCATCGTTGACATTAAGGACTCCAGAAATACAGTTAAGGACCCTGAGGCCAGATTTTCATGTTTCGCAGTTGAAATGCTGCTGTGGACCCAACCAAACTCCGAGCAAAAGGGAGGAAGGAAAACTTCCAGGGAAATTGTCAAGGAAATGCTGGTCCGTTAGCATCAAGTGGACCTCTACAAGCTTCAGCTTCTCAATTAGCTTTGGGAACATCCAATAAAACAGATATTTGTTATGTCGCTGTGGTCTGGGCCCAGTTGTGGGAGCTGGCTTTTGGTGGCAGTGAACTGTGTCATCAAAGTATTTCTGAAATCACAAAATGGTAATAAATACTCTGTTTATGCTGCCTTCTGGCCCAGTGGAGAAAAACAACACTGGATTTCCTGTCCACGTTTAGAGAGCTGCGCGTCTTTAGTGTTCAGGACTCTGCTTGTGCTTTTTTCTCTCTTCAGGTTCTGATTTATATTCCCCTCAGCTCCACCAGGCTCTCGTAGTTTCCACAGGCTGCAGCTGCCCGTTCAGATGTGTTCTGTTTCTAGTAACATTCTGAAAATACAAATGATGACTGTGCCCATTAATTTTGCATAGGATCTTTCTCAAGAATTTTTTTTTTTTTTTTTGCTCTCTTTATATGCTTTGGGATTTGACGATTCAAATTACACGTTTAGAACTTTAGATAACCTATTTAGTAAACCAGAACTCCCAGTCTTAGGACTGAATTTTAAATACAAGGCAATCAAACGCAATGAAATATTTTTAAAGAAATAATACCACCATTTTGTGTGGTATTTTTGACTTTTAGGGTAATTTTACTTCTGTTTCTTCATGTAAACCTCCAGATAATCTTATTTTATTTTAAAAATAAGAAAAGAGAGGCCGAGAGAAGTGAAAGGGATTAATGCCATGCTCTCACTTTGGAGGTCAATTCTCGTGACTAAATGAATAAATTATTGTATTTTCAACATGCTACCAAAATAAAGGCATTTTCTTATATTCAATAAGGGAAATCATCAAAGTGGAGAGTAGAATTCAACACGGAATTATTTCTCTGACTGGAGCATGAATTATTTGAACTTTAGCTCTCCTGTGTATTCACTGCCTAAATTCCCGTAGATGTGATTTTTTTATCATTTCCTTGAAGAAAAAATTATCACTTAAATCATATTGACCTGTTTTTCTTGTTTTTTTGTTTGTTTGTTTAAAGTACTGGTTACATAAGCTTCTAGCACAACCCAACTTTAGAATTCCAATTTTTTAATACTGTCACTTCTTTCTAAAATTTCACCTACTATTTGCTAAAGTAAAAAGTAAAGTCAGTTGTGTGATTAAGTGACTCTCAGTGCAGTCTTAGATCTTTGTAACCAGTTTGCCTGGATCCTTCTGTCTTTCCTCCTTGGAATGGGTTTTGCCTCTGCCATTCCTTAGGAAGGAATACGCTTCCGAAAGGAAGTGTGATCACACATTGCCACAGGGCTCTCTTGCATTATTCTTATTGATCAGACAACATTTATTTTTAATGTATTAATAAGCCATGTATTTAAGGCAGTTCACATTTGATTATAAAAATAGCAACTGATTATAACCAGGGTTAGCAGGGATTTTTCCAGCAGGTTCTTTTAAACACTTCTTATGGGAATAAACACAGTGTCAGTTAAAATCAAGACACATATATATATTAAATGTCTTGGCAAGTTTTCAGAATCTATCTCATGGAAAAAATTGGCTATTCACACATACATGTTGACATTTATTTCATTGTTATGTGATATAGCAAAGGAAAAAAAATCCCACCGAAATATGAAGTAGGAAAACCAGCTAAATGACCAAACTAAAGAACTAGTGAAAAAAACAACAGATAAAAAATAAAACTATTCACAATGATTAAGCAGAAAAAGCCGGTTAATAATGTTATTGACCGTATGATTAACTGTTTATTTTTCTCTTCTAACAGCATATTCTAATGAGATCACAATAAGAGTTATTTGATGACAAATCTTCTGTTGGTTTTACAGCAGTTAATTCTTTCTTGCAAGCATACTGCATTGGCAGGTGAAAAGTATGGAAATAAAACTCTAATAAATCCCTGTATTTTGCCTGAAAATATGCAAATTATTACTTTTAATGAAGGTTTCTGCATCCAACCGTGGCTTATGCAGAGCTGTTTGTGGAGCGTGGAGTGAGGGCCCAGCCTTTGTCCTGAACTTGCTTAGAAATTTCTCTCCTGCACCCGGATTTGCATGTCCTTCCAAAGCCCACACTCTGCTTGGTGCTAGAGAGACTGTTTTCAAAAGAATACTTAACTTTTACATATTTACCTATTTTTGTGACCTGTCATACTCTACTAGTGAAGCATACGCATAATATTAAGATTATATGAAAATATGTGACAATATTCCTGAAGTTGTTTATTTTTTAAAAATAGCATGCATCCCAAATCATTCTTGTATAAGTAGAAATACACTACTGAAAACTATAAAACTCTCTCTTGTCATTCTATAATTTAGAAGAAAAAAAAGTAAAACTGAAAAGGAAAACATTGTATCACTACAGTTATTTCTTGATTTTTTTTTATTCTTTGATTTCTTGGAAATAAAAATGTGATAGGAAGTGTTCTACCATTTTCCAGGGCTAGTGACTATTTTATTGATAAACTCATATAAATCAATGAATTTGCCATAATTTGAGATTTAGTAGCTAGTTCCCAGAAATCAGCAATGGTTTTGTACAGAACCACACACAATTTTTTGTATGTGTGTCTGTGTATACACAAGCATGCATACACACATTTATTAGCTGAAAGTCCAAAGTCAGAAAATCTTTCGTTAATAACTTTTTAAAAAAAAAAATTATAAATGCCTTAGATAATTATTTTCCTTGAGTTTTAATTTAGAAGCCAATCATGCTTTGGGTGTTTCATTTCTCTTCCCCTTCAAGCATTACTTCTCTGATGAGTTGAAAGAAACTGAATCAAATATACAGATTTCTTAAGTGGGGGAATTAAATATGTATTTTATTTTTATTCGGGCCAGATATTCAAAAGAGTAGTGCAAATAACAGCATATAACCACCTATTAAAATGTGGTAAATTTTTTTTTAAGTTTGGGCAATAAAAAGGAAAATGTTTTATAGTATTTATAGATTTAGTCCTCTCAAAATATTTAAATATTTACTTTCATAACTCTTGACAATCCTATTTCTTTTCATAATAATAATAACCCTTGTTCATGATAAACTTTCAGTAATGGGTGAAAAAGCAGTTTAAACTGCTTATGAAACAGGGTGTGTCTTTAAATGTGTTGGCAATTCAGTCATTCATGAACAACTATGTATAGAGTATATATTGCCAGATTTAAAGTAAAATCAGCCAGATTTAAAGTAAAATCAGCCAGATTTAAAGTAAAATCAGCCTGATACCATGTTAGTTTAAATTATTTAAAATAATATATCAGATTGATCAGCTATTATAATAAAATTATCTTGATTAGATGGAACAAATCCCAACCAACATCTGTTAAGAACCCAGAATTTTCTTTACCTAAAATGTTGATGCTGGACTAATCTGTAGTGTTTAAAATGAGATATGTATTTTAAACTATTTTAAATCTTATTTGGCAAATACATAGCTTCCCATTGAAGTTTATTTCATAACCTTAAAAAAATACTTTTAATGATTTGAAAATTATGATACATGTTTATATGCAACATATGTGATTGGCCTACTGCCAAATTGTGTCATGATTAAAAATGTAAACTTATAAAATAGTTTATATAACTGCTGGAAGTAACTTATTGATGAATATAAACAAATTTGATTAACAGGAGATAACCAAAATCAGAATAACAAAAAGCCAATAAATAATTATTTAATAAAGACTCTTCTTCCTCCCAAAGGGTATTTTCAAACTCTAACGAGGGGCATGCTTACTTCAAATTTGCTCACAACAGTTTTACGGCACAGTGGCAAGAATCTTGGTCTCGAAGAAGGGTGATGATCTACACACTTGACAATCTAGCATTTTATTTAACATCTTTAGCCAAGATTTTAAATTGTAGAATAATGACTGTCTCATAGTTTTCATGAAGATTCAATATCATATTTTATATATTTATTATAATAGACATAGAATGTGCTTTATAAGATGACTATGATAATTAAATATTGGGGCTTCTGTCATGATGGGCAGGTGAAATTAACCAACCCACAAGCTGATAACTAACAACAGCCTTTCTGAGAAATCTTTCTTAAGAGTCTCTACATTCAAATCCTGTCCAATAGTTTGCCTTTCTTCCTTCAAAAACTAAACATTACCCAGATGTCTTTCTGGTTGTAGCCATGCAGGGATGCCCCAAAACTAGCCCCTGCATCCAGAAAAATCACTCTGCTTAACTCCTATGTGTATGCTAATCACTCAGCTTCTAGTAGCAGTTTTGTTTACATACGACTAAATACTTTGTCTATGCCATCCATTCCTTTGCTATTTATTAATATTATTAGATAGAAACAACTATATGAGAGAAAGGATTGTTGCAAATTTATTTTGTTTTCCCCCTTTGTTATACAGTATGATTTTGGAACTTTAACTGAAAAATGTTTGTAGACATCAACGACGCTCTGTGCCTTTTAGTGACATGAGCTAAATCGGACATTTCCTTTTCTAACCATTAGACGGAACCCATTCACTCCCCCTATAAAAATTCAGTTAAAAACACCTACTAAATCACAGGGGATTGACTGTCAGGGCAGGAGGGAGGAGGGAGGCTCTTCAGCCACAGGCTGCTGCTGTGATGTCTTCTCCCACGTCAGGAGGGTGGCCCGTCCTTTACCTGCAAGAGGCTGCACACCTCATGTGACTTAGGAAAAGGGTTCCCGGGAATAAAACTCCTGTGGCTTCACAGCAGTGCTTAATAGTACTGATTTAGGAAATGTCCAGGAGATGATTGATTTAAAGGCCATGGTTGGCACCCACGTCATAATATGCAAACTAAAAAAAGAGGGAAAATCATGGCCACATAATAGGAAGTATTCCCTGATAACGTACTTTCGAAAACTGCTTGTCTATTTTTATTTTTACTCAAAGCCATATTGTTCATATATAATTTCTAGTTATTGCAGCCCTTTGTTATTTAACTAATAAAACAACACTGTGTTTTCCTTAGTTGCAATATTAATGGAAATGCAACAGCTTCGCAGATATTTGCAGCATGTTTGACCAATAATTAACATTAAAAATAATGAGAATGAAAGTGGGAGAATTATTTAATATGTACTGATAGAAATCTACACTTCACGTGTTAGAAATTTTTGCCTGAAACTAGTAAGAACCTAATAGAGAAAACATTAACTATAGGGTAGAAATTCTATAGCAAAGATGCACAACCCACAATTTTAAATAAGAAATGACTTGTGCTTATTTTCAATCGCTTATGTACATGAATACTTTAAACATGATTTTTTGTTTTGATTTTTTGTTATTAAAAATTTATCTTTTTAGGTTACTCTTACCTGTCAGAGTAAATTCATGAATTTTTCTCATATGGTCAATGTTTCTTTAATTACTAAACCAGAAAAGTAAATATTACCAGGCTGGTAAAGATGCTTAAGTTACTTTCAAGTTGTATATTATTCATTAGCATGAAACACATCAGGGCAGGATTTTCTACCCTTTTATTTATTAATGCATCTGTTTCCAAGGTCTAGAAAAGCGACTAACACATGAAAAGTTAATACATGTTTGTTGAATAAAGTCAAATTATACTATTAAAAGCTCCTACTGATCTTATCAATATTATCCATTAAGGGCAAGTAAAACAAAACAGGATTTGCATAAGCAATAATGACATCACTACAATGTACTTTTACTACCACTGTGATTGCCTTCATCAGCTGTGGTCAAGACTTCCTTGAAAGTCTACTGCTCCAAGATCTTCTATCAACTCCTTTACTCTCCACAAGAACCTGATGAGTCCCTACTCTTAGTGTTATCTTAAAGATGATGAAAATGTCTCAGGAAACACCTTCTCTGGCACAAGGGTTTGAAGCACTATATCTGCTTTCATGCCGTTGAAGCTCTTCCTAAGACATCCAAATCTCTAATCTCTATACAAATAGATTTTCTATACCCTACATGTTCACACTGCATACCTTTTGTCACTGTAATAGAACAATGAATATTTTTGCCCATAAATTGTTTGTCAGTGTTTTGGATTAATTTCTTTGGATAATTTCTAGGACTACTATTTAAGGTAAAATGGTATACACATATTTCACGTTCTTGCCAAACTCCTCTCTAAATAGAAAAAATTAACTCCTAGAATAGGGGGTTGTTTATGTCATCATATTTTTGAGCCTTTAATAGTCTTATAAAAATCTAATTAAGGGACTTGCCTGGTGGTGCAGTGGTTAAGAATCCACTGGCCAATGCAGGGGACACAGGTTCGAGCCCTGGTCCGGGAAGATCCCACATGCCGCAGAGCAACTAAGTCCATGCGCCACAACTACTGAGCCTGTGCTCTAGAGCCCGTGAGCCACAACTACTGAGCCCGTGAGCCACAACTACTGAAGCCTGCGCGCCTAGAGCCCGTGCTCCGCAGCAAGAGAAGCCACCGCAAGGAGAAGCCCGCGCACCGTAACGAAGAGTAGTCCCCGTTCGCCGCAACTAGAGAAAGCCCATGCGCAGCAACGAAGACCCAACACAGCCAAAAATAAACAAATAAATAATTTACCATAGTAAATATTCCAAAATCTGTAATAAATTATAAGAAAAATCTAATTGGGCAAATATTTTACCTTTACTTTTGTTTTCATTGAAATATGTGGTTAACTAGTGAAGTCATTATATTATTATATACTATGAAATAAAATTATCACATATAAATATATATAAACTTAGGTTTATATAAGTTTATTTATAATAAGTTTATATATTAATACATAGATATACAATATGTAGAGAGAGAGAAGGAGAGAAAGATGTATTTACACTCTATTTTGTGTGGTTTGTTTATTTCAATTCTTGGATCACTTAACTGTACCCTTGTGAATTTTTTTTCTGGGTCATGTGCAAACCCTTGGACTATTCAATATGGTCAGACTGCATATTTAGTGTTGGAGGCCAGTCACTGCAGACCCTCATATGCAGGGAGAATTCAGAGCCCAAAAAAGAGTGGAGGCTGGGCTTCTATGGCAATAAGTGTCCAGTGCAGGTGAGTACTCTTGTGTGAGTGGGAGATGTTCGGTCCATCGACCCTAGTTACAAAGCTAACAGTTAGCAGACTTAACACCAGGACCTGCATCTGATATGTTCACCACCCAGAACCGATATTCTAAACTATTCGACAAGTGAAATATTTATTTCTGATTTTAAAATGTAACAGCTTATCTTCTTTCTCCAGATTAGAGGGGGATATACAGGCAGGATTTTTACTTCAATTGCTTTCCTTTCTTTTTCTCAGCTTCACTGAGGTATAATTGACTTTCACAGTGAGTTTTATACTTTCGCGTGTTTTCCTTTTACTCACAGCATCCTTTTGTTTCTTCTTGAAGACCTCCTATAACATTTCTGGTAGGGCAAGTCTAGTCTGATGAACTCCTTCAGCTTTTGTTTGTCTGGAAAATTTGGACTAATTGCTTCCAAGCACTGGTGCAACTCACTTGAATGGATCTCCTTTTAATTCTTTCCTGTTTCATTTGTGTCTCCCCAAATCTCACACTTTCCCTGCTACTTGGAACACTGTCTTACCAGACTATTGTCTTTACTACTATCCTTTTCCACTTCACTTCATTCATGGCTTTTCCCATAATTTCTAGGTATTTGCTTTTTCATATGTTTGTAGATTACAGACTCTGTGAAGGCAAGGGCATTGCTCACAGCCTAGAAAAGGTACGTAAAAACTCAAATGGAATGAATTAATCAACGATCTTAGTCTAGGTAGATGGTCTCTCCAGATAGAGAAGAAAACAGAATTAATTCGAGCTACATTAACCACTTACCTAAATGGTTGAACAGGGATTTGTCTGACTTCAAAGCCCTTACTCGTTTCACTATGTTAAGAAAACTTTCTTTTTATACTATTGTTTAAAAATACTTTTACTTTTAGAGTCTAAATTTATGTCAAAGCCAAATATTACTAGGATTTCTCCAGATACATGCCCAGGAGTGGGACTGCAGGATCATCAAACCATAATTTGAAAGGATACATGCACCCTTATGTTCATAGCAGCACTATTTAAAGTAGCCAAGACATGGAAGCAACCTAAATGTCTATCAACAGATGAATGGATAAAGAAGATGTAGTATATTTATACAATGGAATATTACTCACCCATAAAAAAGAATGAAATAATGCCATTTGCAGCAATATGGATGGACCTAGAGATTATCATACTAAGTGAAATAAGCCAGACAGAGAAAGACAAATATCATGTGATATTGCTTATATGTGGAATCTGAAAAAAGGTTCAAATGAACTTATTTCCAAAACATAAATAGACTCACAGACATAGAAAACAAACTTATGGTTACCAAAGGGTAAGTGGGGAAGAATAAATTAGGAATTTGGGATTAACACATACACACTGCCATATATAAAATAGATAACCACTGAGGACCTACTCTATAGCACAGGGAACTATACTCAATATTTTGTAATAGCCTTTAAGGGAAAAGAATCTGTAAAAATATATATGTGTATGTATAACTGAATCACTTTGCTGTACACCTGAAACTAATGCAACATTGTAAATCAACTGTACTTCAATTAAAAGTAAACAAACAAATAAATAATATTTTAGGAAAGAACAACTGGCAAGTACATGGGTTTTGTTCCCAGTTATACTTACACAACAAATATGAAAGTTTTATTAATTGATGGGGCTTCATTACCTACTTTATACACTCTCTATTGATTTTACACCAAAAGATAAAGCTTACTGAAAAATGGAATGTGTCCCATAAGAGATCAGGGCAAATAATTAAATGCATATCCTCCAAGGAAAGTGACACATAAAAGCACATTTAGTTTCCAAATTGTTTAAATATATGATCGTCTTAGTCAAGAGATTTATTTCTCAAAGAGGAGGAGAGCAGTTGATAGAAACTATTGTATCTACCGTGAACAGTTCCTGATGATCTATATGGGCACTTCCTGCCACACTTGGGTTTAAACAGAGCTCTTAAATACAGATTAATGTTCTGCAATATCAAAATGAAAATTTCACATTTCTTGCTATTTTAGTTAATAGCAAGATAATTATATTAGTTGGCCAGTACTTTACATATCACCCAGACTAAAGGTCAATGAATGAATCAGGAAATATGTATTTGAGGGTGTGAGGGTGTGTGTCCGTAGGTCTATTGGGAGTGGCTTATAGGGGATTGCAGTCATCTTTGTGTCCATTTTTTTCCCACTTGTTTTGTTGTTTTCACCCTATTTTCTATGTTACAAAATCCTAAGATGAAACTTCCACAAGTATACTTATTCTGAGCTCTCAAACTGAAATGATCTATTAATTCCTCTGAGATTACAGCTAATATTCATTACATTTCTTATGATTACTTATCACATTCTACCTATTATAGTAAGTAATTCCTACAAGATGATCCAACTAGATCATGGGTTCCCTGAAGACAAATTATGTCTCATTCCTTTCTGGACAGCCTGCCTACCATATGTACCCAGCACAGCAACCTAAAATAGAAAATGAAAATAAATCTTGCTGAAGCAAGAAATGTATCAAGGGGTGTGTGTGTGTGTGTGTGTGTGTTTGTGTGTGTGTGTGTGTGTGTGTGTGTGTGTGTGTTTCTTCTTCTCTGAATTGTTTTGGGTATCATGCACTTGACTTAAAAAAATTACTTTGATGGACACTCACAGGTAATCTGCTACTGAATTTCACATTCTCCTGTTCAGAACATCAAATATTTTTATTCTTCTGGGACCCAGGCATAAAGTCCCAGGTTAAATTTTATTTTCAAATTTCATGCTAAAAAATTGAGAGAAATTTGGAAACTTCCCTTTGCTGCTAATGAGAGTATGGTAAATTACCAACTTCCTCTTTCTGCCACAGATGCCTGGAAATTAAAAATTAAATATTAATTTTGGTCTCTACCATTCTATTCATCTCCATTTATAGTTAATTAATTTACTCCTCCTGGCTTTCCTTTTCTATTTCATTATATTATTCTGTGTTTCGCTCAAACAAGGCAATGGAAGTAATTTGTAAACACGCGTTATGGATAAATTCAATAAAGAAAAGAATGGTAACGGATCTCTGGGTCCATTTCACCCACATAATGGCACCAAAAGCTTGCGTGGACGTCTGCCTCTTATGTTCACCTTATACAGTAGCTTCCCCAGAAAACACATAGTACTTGAACAAGTGCTGAATGAGGTGGCTGTAAATTTGAATTTTTATATCAGCCAAATCTGTCATCAAACCACTGCATACTGAGAACCCCCTATGGGAATAACAAAAGGAACGGCAAGATCTGCCCTCAAGAAAAGCCTCCTCTCTAGTGAAGAAACAGTTCATCTCCAGCAAAACTGTGATTATTAGTGGGACAAATCCTGTACCCTGGGACCCCCGGGGGCTGGGGTAAGTTGGTAATCACTGAACATGGAAAACTTCAGCCGCCCCATAACCTCACATGCCCCAAAACACCAACTGTTTGCACACTTCTTTCTTTACTTCAGTCTTTTTTACTTCTCATTTATAAAATATTTATAATTCATAGATTTATTCAACACATATTCTATTTGTACTCTTGGAATCCACCTACCAATAAATACATTATGGCAAGAAAGTCAAGAATGTGTCCATATTTGTAAATATTTCAATACGCTCAGCAATGCAGCAATGCAATTTGGTAAAGGGTTTGAAAAACATAGATCCTCCTAGGGGCTAATGAATAGAATTAGGCATATTTGTGGGAAAGTAATTTGAATGAAAAGTGTTGTCTGCCTTGCTCACCCTCTTCGCAGTGGTATCGAAATGGTTCTTGCCCAGCTGGGCTCTAATTATCACTAATTGAACGCTCTGATACTGGTGTAAAAGATGTATCCCCAGTATACTACACGAGTGCATTACAGTACTGATGCTTTTAAGGGAAAGCAGCTTCCCTTTTTGGGGACATCCTTTATTTACTGAGGTCTAGTCTACTCTTGATCACCTTCCCAATGCTCCCATTAGCTTTAATGAAAGGAACACAATATGGGAACAGTGAGTGGATAGGGAATTAGTGTCATAATATGCATTTGATTGCAAACCACAGGTTCCACTGCTTTTAAACTGTCTCCTAGAAGCATGGGTTTTACAGCAATTAGAAGATGAGAAAAAGAAAAATAATATTGTGTAACACCTGGGCCACATGACGTCTCTTCCAGATGTACACAGCAGTACGTGGGCAACACAGAGCGACATTACACGGCTCTACTTTACCCATTTAAATATGGTACCCTTGTCCCTCACCACACTTTATAACTCCAGTCGGGGTGAAGCACACACAGACACAGGTACCGCAAAATCTCAATAATTGATATTATGTTTTAGGTCAGGAAATGTAGGACATCTTCCCTTGGAGCAGACTGCAATATCTTCTAACGTATTCTGAATATTGTGTCAGGGGTGCCAGGCAAGTATTATTTGATTTTGATTGCTAGTACAAGATGCGAGAGAAATATTGATGAAAAGTTGAGGATGGCTGTGAAGGCTAAAGGGAGAGAGAGAGAGAGAGAGAGCAGGAGATATGGCTGTTAAATTTGCTTTTAACTCACAGGATATGGTGTGTGTTGTGGACTGAATGTTTGTGTCCCCCCAGAAATTTACATGTTGAAGCCTTAATGTCCAATGGGATGCTTTTAGGAGGTGGAGCCTTCAGGAGGTAATTAGGTTTGGATGAGGTCAGGAGGGTGGAGCCCCTGCGATGGGATTAGTGTCTTTGTCAGAAGAGGAAGAGACCAGAGCTCTCCCCTCATCCCCCCCACTCCCCTGGTACCCATGTGAGGACACAGGGAGAAGACAATCATCTACAAGCCAGGAAGAGGGCTCTCACCAGGATCCGAATGGGCCGACACCTTGATCTTGGACTTCCCAGGCTCCAGAACAGTGAGCGACAAATTTCTGTTGTTTGTAAACCACTGAGTTTATGGTACTTTATCCTAGGAGACCAAGCTGACTAAGACAGTGTGGAAAAGTACCTAAATTTTAGAGGCTGTTTGAATTGCAGGCAGTCACGGATAAACCTAGTAACCACAGAGGCATATTCCAAAAAGACCATTTGCCTCTAATAAGGTAAATATATATTCTCAGCCAACGCTGCCAGAGGTAAAACATCAAAACTAGGGAGAATACCTCACGGGGATCTTAAGCTGTTTATGTTACAGATGTGCCTCAGTTCTTTTAACCCCCAGGTTCATCAAAATCACATCTTCTATTCCCAATGGGTTACTTTTCTCCTTTCTACATTTTTTAAGTATACAATTGGCTTCATCATTGTCTAGCGCTTTACAGTTTATAAAGCATTTTCTGATATATGATTTAATGCCAACCCTTTTAAGACTTGTGGGAGCTATGCGTTGTGTTATCAACCATGGGCACGTGTGGAAACAACGTCGTTAGTGGAAAAGTGAGCTCGCCCCGCACCGAGCACATTTTAACACTATCTTAGATCATAATTAACATGTACCAGGAAGAGGCTGCAGGACGTGCCTGGATTTCAGATTTAACGTGGGCTCTTACATGTGATGTGTTCCAAACAGCATAAAATAGCTTCCCCTGTCCGTGGTCAGGGACATCTCAGGATTACTAAAGCATCTTTGGTGGAACTTTCCATCAAGTGGCTCTGCCCCTCTCTGCTTGGGTTTTGCTTCCCCATTTGGGGTTGCGGGTTCTCATTCTGTTCGGGGCTTCAGCACTGTGATGGAAACGACCTCCTCCTGCAGCTAATTTCTTCTGTTTCTCACTCCCCAAGGATACCTTTTGCTCTATTATGCTAATATTATCCAGTTTATTTTTTCTTTTTCGAATAAAAATTCACTTAAGTTTTTGCCTATCCTTTTCAAAATGTGGACAGTTGAGTACCTTTCACTCTCCCTAGGTTTTCCTCTAAAGGACCGAGGCGCCTCATAGCTGACGACCCCACTGCTGCAGGGTCAGGTTCTCTGCAAATCCTTTCCCGTGTTCAGCTGCGGGTAGTCTTTTCAGGCTGAACTCCCATCCCTGCAATTTCCACTGGGTTTTCCACAAAAGATTGCATCCTGGCCCTCATCTGGATTCACTTGACTACCCATACGCAGGGTTCCCTGAAACGATCACATGCAAACTACGGCTTCCCCACAGTCAGAAATGCCCGTCCTACTAGTTTATTCCAGTCCCTTGCTATTTGTATAACACGTGCCGAAATATCAGCAGACCACCAGCAGAGAGTTGGTGTGAAATTTAAGCTGGACGCACCACATACCTCAAGAATATGGAATCCACAACGTTTTCCCCAGTAGAGAAAATGCAACCTTGTTTACTTCAATCTTTTCAAACTCTCTTCACAACACACGGCTCACATTTAACATTTCAAATTTGATAAATGAGACCAGTAATGTCCTCTTCAGATTGCTTTTTAATGATTTTCTCATGCCATAATTCCTCTTTTTGATTCTAAGAGTCCCCTGAAGAAAGACTATTAGGTAGTTCATTCATACACTGGATAGACATGCTGTGGGGAACCTTTGATCCTACACACCACACACTTGGCAAAGACAGGAAGAGGAGGCCTTAGAGCCTCCTTCTTTAATGGGTCATCAGATTCAAGTGTACTCCTACCAAAAATGTTTGATTTCATCTGCTAGGCTTCCTGTAATAGAAAGCTAGTTAGAGTGAACCACGATCTGCGCTAAGGTTCGAGTTTTCAGGTTTACATCCTGGACCTGCGTTTATGAGTTGTATGATGCTGAGTGATTTACGATATCTTTCTATATGCCTTTGTCTCCTCGTCTGCAAATGGAGATCATAACTGCACATACATGAAGGGTAGTTGGTAGAATTCAGGGAGCTAATATACGGGAGGCACTTACAACAGTGATGGATCCACAGAATCGACACACGGATCATGATTACTACGATTAAATACTCCGTGAGAAGCAGAGTACTGATTCACCATGAATTGGTTTGCATTCTTTAGGTCTGGACGACCCATTTAGAAGGTCACCCCTCATTAAGAAGCACTATTTTTAAAAAAGATCCTATTAAAGTCTGCGGGGCAAGGTGCTGTCAGAGAGGCCAGATGCCAGCGCACCACTGGGATGCCTCAGAGGCTGGAGCGCAGAGGGAATCATGCACACCTGGAGGAACATGCCCCCCTCCCATCTGGGAGAAGCCGATGGTAGGAAAATGGAGAAAGAAGGAAAGAGGAAGGAGCAGTGGGAAGATGCTGATAGCAACAATGACGGTGACCATCGTGACCACAGCACTCCCAGGGCCAAGGGCAGACCTGAGCCCTGAACATGTTCCCTCCTCCATCCCCACAACCACCTGGGAAGAGGCTCATGGCAACAATGACGGTGACCATCGTGACCACAGCACTCCCAGGGCCAAGGGCAGAGCTGAGCCCTGAACACCCTCCCTCCTCCATCCCCACAACCACCTGGGAAATTCCACTTTGCAGGTAAAGAAACGGGCCTTAGAGAGGGGAGCCATCAGCCCAGGAAGACAAAGCTTGATAAATGGTGGAGCTGGGATTCCGGGCCTGCTGACTTCTTTCTCTTGGAATTTCCAGCAATTCAAGTGGTCTCAAATATCTCCTGTTTCTTCCGACGTTTAAAATGACCTAGACTGTCATCAAATGTTCACCTGTGTATTAAGCCATCCATGAAAATAGGCTTATGGAAGTACACGCCCAAACCTTGGGACAGAAAACTGCCCACAGGTGCCACACCAGCCCTTGCCAATGGCGAGCCCCATTTTTATTTTTGAATTTGTTATTTTTTCTTTCATGGACTCCTTTTATCACAATGTTTTAAAACAGCAGCCCACCTTAGGTCATGGTACACATTCTGGGGAGTGCATTTTCATTACAAGTTCCACGATGATGGGCCTTTGCTACTACGGTTAGATTCTTCCCTTAGGGAATCTTTGAATCATCTCTCAGGATAGTCAATTGCAGCTCTGGAGCGTGGAGCAGTCACAGAAAATTCTGGTCCAAAACTATCAAGGTGCACTTGTAAAACATGATCTATGCAGTGAAACGATACTGAAAAATCAGTGGCAAGCTTCACTTCAAACGCCAGACCGATGTTCTTAGTAAAATTGCACACTTGTACCCCATGTACTGAGCCAAACTCTGATCTGTTGCCAAAGGGAAAAAGTAGGCTACAGATGAGTAGTTGTTTTCCAATTTGGAATATCTAATTTCAATCGGTTAGTACCTTTGGTTATAAGATGATAAAGCTAGATAGAGACACATTAATATATGTTTCTATAATGGAATATAGCATTAAATAATGACTATGGTTTTTTGAATCCTAGCACCCTTAAATACAATATTATGATCTTTCAAGTAGGTACATTAAGAAAAAAAATTGCTATAGCCAAGTATAATACTTTGATTTTTTTGTTGTTGTTGTTAAAGAGAAGAAAAATATAACTAGAGCTTGATTTGAACAGACTGCCAATTTTTTTCCCCCAAAAAACCAATGTATTTTCTTGGTTCTGGGCTCAGCATTTATAGCATGTGTACCCACATATACAAACGTTCGTCCATGTGTGTGTTAGACGGTGTACACAAAACAAAAGAAAAAGAGAAAGCAAGAGAGAAAGAGAAAACTTGAATCAATGTTTAGAAAATCAGTACTTGATTTCGGGTTTTAGTTCAATTCATGGTAACTCTGCAAAAATAACACAAATCAGAATTTGGTGATGACAGGCAAGAGATGGATTATCCAGATTCAGAAATAATAACTGACCTCGCGTGGTTGCTCTGACCGCATTTTTCTTACTGTGTTCATGTTCTTAGCTTTCAAAACAGCGTAGCTTTTATGTTACTCAGGTGTGACTTGTCATGAAAAATCACACCATAGATCCTGGACTCCTCTGAATTTCAGGGTATGGAGGGATGGATGTCAAAGGAACCTCCCTGCCCCTTCCCACAGCTGGTGGTAAATTAGAAAGTACCAAAGAAGCACCAATGGGTTATAATTTAAATTCCTGTTTTATGCTTTAGGATATTCCCCCAGCACATACAGGGCACATTTGCTGAGAATAAATGATTTTTCTTGCAGGCATATCTGTTTCCATTCATTAGGGTTACATGTTACACTGTTTTTTCTTTTCTTTTTTAATAGAAAGTAAATACATGCATACCTTCTTGCCTGGTCTAACACACATGTATACACACACACACACACACACTTTTGAATGGCATCGCTGCTTAAAAACTACCCACTGCAAATGGTTTAACAGCTAAAGAAAATGTGCACGTAATTTACTTGCTTGCCCTCCTTCTGAATACCAGCAGTTTCCCTGTATGGAGTGGTGACCTCCTAGTACTTGAATCTCTTCACAACACTAATCTGTAGACACACAAAAGCTCTGCGAGGGAGATAGTAGAAATCTCACCTCAGCCTCTGAGAATTATTTCCTCAATGCTAAGATCTTTCCCTGCATCTGTCTGGCCCCCAGATACTTTTTCTTTACCAATTCGTCGTGCTTTCCTCCTTGGAACATCTCAAACCATTTTGCATAAGCTACAAGATTTTTCTTCTTTACTCACTCTAGCCTAAAAGTTTCCCTCCTTATATTCTTAAGTCAGATGCTCCCCCCGGGCTCTTCGCTGTCTCTTGAACTTCTGATTCCTTTCCTATTTCCTTCTACCAAGAGCCCCCTCTAAAATTCAGGATCACACAGCTGGGAGCTACAGGCTGAAACGAGCAGGATCCCTCAGCTCATTCTGGACCAGCTGCCTTGGAAGATCTTCCAAAAGCATTTCCATTTTGAACCATCCTGGTACTCTGCAACAGCAAGAGGAAGAGGCAAGTTGGAAAGGCCCCTGAAACTTCCCTTGCTCTAGCTGAGAGCATCAGGGTTTCTTCATAAGTCATCCCCACGTTTCTAAAAGTTGAGTTCCTTGAAACTCTTCTAGAGCACTGATTAAAATGGAGACCCCTGAACACAGTCCGACACCCCCAAACTTTCCAGCCATGAGTCCTGGACATTTGCATTTTTGAACTGAAGTATGTATAGTTGATTTACAATGTTGCGTTAGTTTCTGGTGTACAGCAACATGATTCAGAGATGTATACATATATAAAATATAAAAAAGAATGTATATATACATATATACATTCTTTCTACATTTTTTCCATTATGCTTTATTATAGGATACTGACTATAGTTCCCCGTGCTATACAGCAGGATTTTGTTGCTTATCTATTTTATATATAGTAGTTTGTATCTTCTAATCGCAAACTCCCAATTTATCCCTTCCCACCCCCTTTTCCCTTTGGAAATCATAAGTTTGTTTTCTATGTCTGTGAGTCTGTTTCTGTTTTGTAAATAAGTTCATTTGTATCATATTTTAGATTCCACATATAAGTGATACCATATGGTATTTGTCTTTCTCTGACTTACTTCACTTAGTATGATAATCTCTAGGTCCATCCATGTTGCTGCAGATGGTATTATTTCATTCTTTTTTATGGCTGAGTAGTATTCCATTGTGTATAAACATGTACCATATCTTCTTTATCTATTCATCTGTCGATGGTCATTTAGGTTGTTTCCATGTCTGGCTACTGTAAATAGTGCTGCTATGAATATTGGGGTTCATGTGTCTGTTTGAATTAGAGTCTCCTCTAGATGTATGCCCAGGGGTGGGATTGCAGGATCATATGTTAGCTCTATTTTTAGTTTTTTAAGGAATGTCCATACTGTTTTCCATAGTGGCTGCACCAATTTACATTCCAACTGAACAGTGTAGGAGGGTTCCCTTTTTTCCACACCCTCTCCAGCATTTGTGATTTGTAGACTTTTTAATAAGTTTCAAGCTTAAGTGGAAAGTTGGAATATCTCTGCATTGCCATTTGCAAAGTCCACTGCCAGACTTTTCTGGCTTTCAATAGCTCCATTATTTTCCTTTCTCTTTCTACCCCTGTGATCATACAGTCTTATAAATTCTATGTGTCCTGCTCACAGAAACTTGTAATTCTTTAATATCTCTCATTTCTTCTTTTCCCAATCTATCTAATACATCAAAATCACCTTTATTTTCCTGAAGCAGTGTTTTCCTTATATTAGCAGATATTAGGAATACAATAAACATTTTATCAAGAAACAATAGGGCTTTGCAGATAAGATAATCCATACCATTTTTCTAGATTCCACATATATGTGTTAACATACAATATTTGTTTTTCTCTTTCTGACATACTTCACTCTGTATGACAATCTCTAGGTCCATCCACGTCTCTACAAATGACCCAACTTTGTTCTTTTTTATGGCTGAGAAATATTCCATTGTATATATGTACCACATCTTCTTTATCCATTCCTCTGTTGATGGACATTTAGATTGCTTCCATGACCTGGTTGTTGTAAATAGTGCTGCAATGAACACTGGGGTGCATGTGTCCTTTTGAATTATGGTTTTCTCTGGGTATATTCCTAGGAGTGGGATTTCTGGGTCATATGGTAGCTCTATTTTTAGTTTTTTAAGGAATCTCCATACTGTTCTCCATAGTGGCTGTATCAATTTACATTCCCACCAACACTGCAAGAGGGTTCCCTTTTCTCCACACCCTCTCACATATGGATACCAAGGGGGAAGGGGGTTGGGATGAATTGGGATATTGGGATTGACATATATACACTATTGATACTATGTATAAAATAGATAACTAATGTGAACCTACTGTACAGCACAGGGAAATCTACTCAATGCTCTGTGGTGACCTAAATGGGAAGGATATCCAAAAAAGAGGGGATATATGTATACGTATAGCTGATTCACTTTGCTGTACAGTGGAAACTAACACAACATTGTAAAGCAACTATACTCCGATAAAAATTTAAAAAAAAAAGAAAAAATAGGGCTTGCCATCAAATATTTTAAGTTATTTCTTATTGTTCTGTGGAAAAAATGGATTGCTTTCGCTCATATCATCGACTATCTCCTGTGCTTTGCGATATCTGTACTTCTAATTTTGCACATCCTGTGTCTAAAATAGCCCCACGAATTTTGTGCCCAGACCCTTTCTGTTCTCTGGGTCTGTGTCAAATCCCAACTTTTCTGCAAAATGTTCTTTGATGACCTCACTGGGTAATTATTTCTCTTTCTTCAAACTTTGCTCTCTTTACCCTGATTGCTCATTTGTCATGTTTCATACACAGCTTGATAATCATGATGGATACAGTTTACTGAGCATCTCTGTACCACAGACAGCGATAGGTTTCTGACCTATATTTTAATCTTCACCCAGCAAGATAAGTATCATTAACCTCATTTTACAGTCGGGAAACAAAAACTCTGGGAGTTTGAATAACGAATCCAAATTACCCAGCTACAGAGAGGAAAAACACAAATGTTAACCCATCATCTCTCTCACTCCAAGGCCAACTCTCTTTCACCAATCTGAGCTGAATAACTATGGACTTTGCTGACACAGCAGAAGAGAAGATTCTGCAGATGGAGAAAAGGGATTGAAGGCATGGCTAGAAGAAACAGCAAGTTGGAATAAAGTCACTATCAGCTTCAAGTGCAAAATGGAATGTAAATGTTGCCAGGGCTCAGATCAGGACAGTACCTGTAATATATCAAGAAAAGCACAGCCTTTCCTGAGCCCATAGTCCCAGGTTTTAATCTATATCCCACCAAAGATGAGTGCTTCATAGTCACATACGTCTGGTGAATTGCAGCCTCCTCTAACTGACCTCTGAGCCACGTTGCCCAGTAAGGTATTAAAAGACTGAGAATTTTTGGCAAAGGGACCTGTTTAACTTTTTAGCCCAATGTCCTCCAAAAGAGTTCAAAACAATTTTACTTTCAATGTACAACTATTAATAGACTGGAAACATGCTAATACTGCTGAAAATAGTTGGAAGCCACTGAAATACTGTGTTTCTTTCTCTTCTGACCCTCTCCCTCAGTCCCAGCAGTCAGTGCCACAGCTGAGCTGGTTCAGCTAATTAAACCGGAATCTCTGAGGAGTGGCGCCCAGGCAGTTCTGATGTGAAGCCCAAATTGGAAACTCAATGCTGAACCCAATCTTTCCGAATCTGCCCCATTCTGCACCAGCAGCCCATTACAAAACTATAAGATATATTTCAACAAAGACCAGAGAGCTTATATTATCATACTCTGAAATATAACTACTAAAAAGTTTTCACTTTTCAAGAAAACTTGAAATTATTATTAGTAATAATACTTTTTCCTCCACCTATTGAGGTATAATTGTCAAAACTGTATAGCGTTAACATGTACAATATGATGCTTTGATAAACATATACATTAAAAAATACAGCATTTACTGCAGTCAAGGTAATTAACATATCCATCATGGTACACAGGTTTTTTGTGTGTGTGTGGTGAGAACTCTTACCATCTATGCTCTTAGCAATGGAAAACAGTATGGAGGTTCCTCAAAAAATTAAAAATAGAACTAGCATATGATCCAGCAATCCTAATTCTGGGTATAAGACCAAAAGAAATGAAATCCGTATCTCAAAGAGATATCTGCATTCCTGTGCTTGTTGCAACATGATTCACAATGGCCAAGATACGGAACCAACCTAAATATCCACCTATGGACAAATGGATAAAGAAAACGTGACACACACACACACACACACACACACACACACGCACACACACACACAGAGGACTATTACTCAGCCATAATAAAGAAGGAAATCTTACAATTTGTGACAACATGGATGGACCTGGAGGGTATTATACTAAGTGAAATAAGTCAGAGAAAGACAAATACTGCATGATCTTACTTATATGTAGAATCTAAATTAAAAAACCAAGTAGAACTCATATAACCAGACAGTAGAATGGTGGCTGCCAGGGGCTGAGAGTAGTGGAAACAGGGAGATTTGGTCAAAGGGTACAAACGTCCAGTTGTAAGATAAGTTCTGAGGATCCAATATACAGTACGATGACTAGAGTTAATAATACTGTATTGTATACTTGAAACTTAATTAGTTATTATTGCAATTATCTTATTGTCCACTCTCTGCACCACCCACAAACACTCTAGACCCTCACTTCTTCGTCTGGTCCACAGACCAGGGGCACCCACATCACCCAGGAACTTGCTGAAATGCAGAATCTCGGTACCTTCCTCAGATCTCCTGAGTTGTAATCTACATCGAAAGAAGATCCCGGGTGATTCCTACACACAATAAATTTAAGAAGCATTGGACTTGCATATATCACAATTTCAGGCACATGTTACGCCCTTTAAAAAGTTTGCTAAATAGATACATATGTACTTCGGCACAAATTCTATGGTTCTCACACTATATTTTTACTAAGTTGTAGACTTTTAGTAGTATGATGACCTGGGGACTTCCCTGGTGGCGTAGGGGTTAAGAATCCACGTGCCAATGCAGGGGACACGGGTTGGAACCCTGGTCCGGGAAGATCCCACATGCCGCAGAGCAACTAAGCCCGTGCGCCACACCTACTGAGCCTGCGCTCTAGAGCCTGCGAGCCACAACTACTGAGCCTGCATTCCACAGCTACTAAAGCCTGCGTGCCTAGAGCCCGTGCTCCGCAACAAGAGAAGCCACCACAATGAGAAGCCCGCGCACTGCAACGAAGAGTAGCCCCAGCTCGCTGCAACTAGAGAAAGCCTGCGAGCAGCAATGAAGACCCAACGCAGCCAAAAATAAGTAAGTAAATACATTTATATAAAAAAAAATAGTATAATGACCTGGATATATATATAGTATTTGGATTTTCAAAAAATTGAATGGTGTATATGGACAATATCCCTGAACGTTAAAAATGATTTACTGTGGTGGAACACATTGCCAAAACACAAACAGGGGTCAGCATCTGGTTCTAACTCTTCTTTCAAAGCAATATTATGGCTGCAGTTTTATTTTCACAGAGGTGCAGAGCAAAGATAAGACACAGGTTTGAAAAGTTCAGCACAAAAGAAATGATGCTTTTATAATTAAAATATTGAAGGTTATTTGCTGAAAATAGCCTTTTAAAACTAAATACAGGTTAAAAACAAAATTGTGGGGGTTTTTTAAAAAAAGATTTTAACTTCAACAGATTACTGTTGTGTTCTAAGGTAGAATTCTGAAGTCTCTACGGCGCTGTTTCTTAGAGCAATAAACACGCAGCTAGTTACAGAAATCCTGTACATTGCAGGCCTTCTGCTGAGCACTTCACAAGCAACCCCTCATTTGCTCCATTTCACAAGCCTCTGAGGTCCTGTCAGGGCCATTTCCGTCTTACAGACCGGGGTCTGGGACTTAGAGGAAACCCACTCTGTGCCATCAACCTCGCAAGTTGCAAAACCACGGCTAGATCCCGAGTCTGAATCAGTAGGCTTGGTTTAGCTACTATTCCAAGCTGCCTGCTTATGGAAAGAAGATGGAAAAATTAGAGGTCACAGGCCACCCCTGCCCCAGCCAGATGAGAACAGCCTCACAGGACGGCAGGTCCAGCTCTGATGACAGACAGAAGGCCTGGCTTCTCTCCTAGCCACTAACCCCAAACTGTAGGGCAAGGCACGTGATCTTTCTAGGATGCAGTTTCCTTATCCAACCAATAAAGGGATCACATTAGGAGATTTCCCAAGTTCCAGCTATTTTAAAATTTATAATTCACAAAAATAAAAACCTCCAGGATATATACATTTTTAAAGAAATGATGGGCTATAATCGTCTAAAGGGTTTCAAATCAGAGTGACTTAAGCTCTTGTGTTTATTATAGTCCAAAGATGGGAAACGTTCCTGTTTCCAGCCACTGCTCACAGACAGGACTCACCAAGCTCACATGGCATGTGCCCATAGGATGAAACCCGAGTAATAAATTGTCACATTTGTCAGAGACAAATTAGACTGCACAAAATTACCTTATTCTCTTAACCAGTCCTCCATTAAATTGTACAAACTTTAAGAAGAAAGGGAAAATTAGATATTCAGAGTTTGGGGAGAAAGTTTAAATGAAGATATCAAAGTGTACAGCTGGAATACCATGACGTACACATCCGGCTGATTTGGAGAATAAATGAAAGCCCGCAAGCATTATCGGAGGATGGCTAAAATAGAGTTGGCACAATGGCCTCTTAAAAGGCAGTGTGTTTTTAAAAGGGAAATTTATTTAAAAGTGTTAATTTAAGTGTAATTTTGCTTTCTGGAAAAGACCACATACAAAAAGAGAGAGGTGTGACTATAAAAAAACAAAGACAAGAACAAAACACAAGTGTATTGTGTGAAATGAATTTATATTCCTACAGGGGAAATTTTTCCCACTGCCTGTAACACTGATAATTTACAGGAAATGTAATCTTCAGTAACATCAGGTGAAGTGGTTGGGCTTTCCTATGACAGGAGAAATATCACAGCAGAGTTGAGGTTTCTGACATGTGGTATCTGCCCTGACTTGGTAAAGAACCACACTCTGGGACTCTCTAATCAGTTCCATCTTTAGGGACCAGGAATGCTTTTTTTTTTTTTCTCTTCGTCATCCCTTGGTCTGGTCTTTTTGCATGTAGTCCTGGTGTAAAATACTACATTTTATCCACAGCTACCACCATTAAATAAATCATATAAATTTCCTATGTTCAAAATATTTATTGATGAACATAGTTTAACTTCATCAACTGTATATATTTGAAATTCTAAATACTGATTTCAGCCAAAATGAAAGCTACCGAAGATGAACTACTCTGATGGTATTTCAGACATCTGTGAAGAAATATGGAAACGAGACACTTCTGGGCAATAAAATGGTACCAGGGTACCTACTAAGAAACCCATCACAATCCTTAGGAGGGAGATTGCAGGGCAGGGAAGTCTTCACCTGGGGTATGTTTGCCTGGTCGTGAATTGGGGATAGAGGACGTGGGAGACTGAAAATAGGCAGAAGTTTCTCCTGGCCCATCAGAGACAGCCTCCTTTTCTCCTCAAGGCAACTTCCAGCAAGAAAGACTCTTCCATCAGCACCTACTACAGATGGTACATTTCAGGTAAAAAGGGAGGGAAGTAAGTGCCTTGAAACAGTACACCTGATTGGAAGCTTTTCGAAACACAGCCTGCCTGTTTGGCTCAGCTGCACTGTTTCCAGTGATTCCTTTGCTGCCCGTTGGGGTAAAGAGTCCTCAGGCAGCTAGCTGCCAACGGGAGAGGGAGAGGATGGAAAGGGGGTTTGCGTAGGCCTTGTGGACGGGGGTGTCACCTAATCATGTAGGTAACAGAAGTGTCTGGACGCATCTGGACGATGCATGGGAAAGAATGTCTCAGACCAGGTTACAAATTCCCCGTTGCATAGACTTAGCTGTGATCAGACAAATTTCCCTATTGAGTTTGGAGGGTTTGGGATGATCGGGGCTGGCCATTATTTTCCCACCACCTCTAATGTAAATGAGTCAAAGTTGTAGATGGGAAGCCTTAATATTTACACTGTTGGCAATGTCTTTACGATATGCCCCCTTTTAGAAGACTTACAACATCCATTATTGTATTTATACTCACAACTATACATGACAAGTAAGTTAAGATTTATTACCTTACCTTATACCTAATAACACAGAAGAAGAAGACTGCAAAAGAAGGGGTCATGATGTCACCACCATGGAGTAACAGGACCAGATCTAGACTTGAAGCAGCCTCATGCTTCCCTTGGTGTCCAGTGAGGCCAGACAGAATTGCAGTCATTCTGGGATAATACTGGCGTGTAACATACTTCTTTAATTTTTTTTTTTTTTTTTTAATTTTATTTATTTATTTATTTATTTATTTATTTTTGGCTGTGCTGGGTCTTCGGTTCGTGCGAGGGCTTTCTCTAGTTGCGGCAAGTGGGGGCCACTCTTCATCGCGGTGCGCGGGCCTTTCACTATCGCGGCCCCTCCCGTTGCGGGGCACAGGCTCCAGAGGCGCAGGCTCAGCAGCTGTGGCTCACGGGCCCAGCTGCTCCGTGGCATGTGGGATCTTCCCAGACCAGGGCTCGAACCCGTGTCTCCTGCATTAGCAGGCAGATTCTCAACCACTGCGCCACCAGGGAAGCCCTTTAATTTTTAATAATAAAAATGTTAATAAAAGTATTTTATTTACTTTTATTTTCCTGACTTAAAAACAGTAAAGAAATATCATCTTGATATATTTAAATAAAGGAAGAAATATAGCTTAGGGCTGTCTCTGTTTCAGCCCCTGCTCTGCCACCTGGTAGCTGTGTGGTAAGATATTTAACCTTCTCTGAGTTCATTTTTCTCGTCTATAAAATGGGGATAATAGTATCTCTAAGTAGTGGCAACTGATTACATTTGCTTGGTACATAGCAATACTTATTGAATATTACTATTCAGTGTAAGGTTTTTTAAGAATAATACATTATTCAAAGATATTTTTAGAGAAAGATATTTTGAGTACAAGAGGGGTTTAGGAAAGGGGCTGTAATAATATGTTAATTATGGCCTTAGGCCTCTGCATAGTATGTAGAGGTTCAAGAAAAGTAGAAATTCATACACTGTTGTATACATATATATACACACATACACATATATGATATTTGTTTATGTTATGCTTGCTCCATAGAAAATGCTGAGGTGCAAACATCCCAATAGGTTTGTGCAACGTAATTATTAAATTTAAATTTAAAACGGAAAACATAAAAGAAAGGAAACCAATTATTTCAGTTGGTGGTCATGGGGCCGTGCTTTATGGCCTCCTCCTCCTTATGCCTGAAAAACGCCATCGTCTTTCAAAAAGAGTGTGACCAGACTGTATTGTTAACGTGAGCGAGGTGAAGGTTATGGAAACGGAAAGATGGAAACAGTCGCCCCGTGGAGGTGGCGAAAGAGACGGAATTCAGTGCCGTGAAGGTCCTTGGACTGAGTTCTGGAGCAGAAAAAGGGCAGCAGGGAAAATTCAGATCAGGTCTGTAAGTTAGTTAGTACCAGTGTTAATTTCTTGGTTTCCACGACGATACTAGGGCTGTATAAGACGTGATTGTTAAGAGAAGCTGGGCTGGGTGATATACCAACTCTCTGAGCTGGTTTTACAAGTTCTCTGTGAAATGATTTTAAAATGAACAGTTAACAAATAAAATGAGGAGAGATTGGAAGGGGTTTCCTTTCTTGTACCCGGGGCAGGAGAGCAGGACTGATTTCAGGGCGTCTATACTCTGTGCACGCCTCAATAGTCCGTCCTCATTAGAAATTAAATACACACCAAGTCAGTTATCAATTAAGTGACAAGCTGGATAAACATCCTAGGTGTTAACTGACCCTTCAAGGGTTCTTTGAAGCTCACTCAGCTTCGCCAGTTCCTCTGAAGTTCTGTTTTGGCTTCAGCAAGTCACTGATTAGATTGGTTTAATGGTGAAGTTGTGCCTGGTTAATGGGAACAAAATAAAGTGTAGTTACAAAACTACTTTTTGCTCTCTTATATGTAATCTTGCATGGCCCAGACAGGCAAAGGAGTAGAGTCATCTTGGTTAGTGAATGATTGAACTTAAGCCTTAAAAAATATCATAAAGTAACAGATTTTCTATTGCTATAAGAAGTCAGCTCTAATCTAAGTCAGCCAAGAAGCATTCTTGCATTGATGATCACTGAGGTTTTCCAGGGAGGCAGATATATAACTGTCTGCCCCACTGGTGGTACTTCTTCGAATGCTCTACCATCCATATGTTAATTTAATGTTGGTTAAATTGGGCCACGTGGGCGTTCCCTGTGGAGGCTGGTTCCTGGACAAGCGTGCAAGAGACACAAACGTGCTATGGTGAAGACAGGGGTGCATTCAGTGGGGCAAAGTGAGGGGTGCTTGCCGGGCAGAGGAGAAGGCCAGACTGGAGGGCAAGGTGGGCCAAGCTCTGAAAAGCCTCGAATGACACGCTAAGGCCTTCGGGTTTTACTCCGATGGCCCATGGCTCAGTCGCTGAAGGTTTTTAAGAAACTGATGCATTTAAGTAAGTTTTGGGGCATATTTTAAACGCATCTATTATCCCTTGTTTTCTTTCCTTCTCTACCCTGTACACACACTCTCTGCCATGAAATGGGGTAGATAATTATTCCCAAATATGAGTGCATATTTTGAAGATAGTAAATGCTCTGTTCCTCGTTTCTCGTCAAGACTCTGTGATGTTCTTAGGAACATCCCTTTAACCATCGTATCTTAATTTAGAAACCTTAGTAACTTAACTCTGAAATAAAATCAATTTTCTGCCTTCTTGATACTTCCGGAATTAGGAGTTAGATGCTACCCCATCAAATCACTTCAGAAAGTAAGAATGTGTGGCTAGCTTTACTGTTAACCAGGTTTTTAACTGCAGGAAAAAACCGTAATTACTGGACCACGTTGCAAAGACAGCTAGGCATGACAGCTCTCTCTGATGTACACAGAGTCGACTAGGCTTAAGTGACGACACCCCGGCCACGTTTAATACACGGATAATTCTGGGACTTTACATCATCCACCACTTTTAGACAGCCTCTGCTGTAGCGATGGCAACCCTTACATAAAACATAGCTGAGTCGGTAATTTCACTCCAAGTGAAATGAAAATAAGGCTAATCCTATTATTGTTCTTAACAATTTCCCAAGTAGCTTCTTCTCAGAGTGCCCTTGCTTGTATAGTCTGTCTTTTAAAAATAGATTATTGGAAAATTATACGTGTGTGTGCACTGTCTCTACTCACAGCCATTAGCACTGTCCTACTGCCGCTGCCGTGTAACCTTGTGCCTGAAAGGAGGTGCAACCACCTACACGGCCGCTTAGTATTTTTCTTGCAATTCGGGGATGGGTAAATCTTTTAAATGTACCGGTTTAGACCATGAAACATTTCAGAGGCCGGCACTTGACAAGTTACGGTTAAATAATAGTCTTTTGAAGATAAGCCCTATTATGCATTTGTATAAATCTGAGAAGGTAACTCAAGCGATCCTGTTTTGTGTTGTAAATGTGCCCGTGTGTGTTTCAGTAATGATTTAGGAAAACCATCTTTTCCTTTTCTGCCTCCACCGAAGAGCCTTCTGTTGAATAGGGGTCCTATGCCACGTCAGGATCTTTCTCTTTATAACTGTGATAAATACTCAGTGCCATCCCTGACATTGTCCCTGTTGTCCCTGACTTTCCTGATGCAGCGTGTGTGCTAAATGGCTTCTCAAGTGGCCCATCTCCCCCGCTATGGTGGTTGTCTGCCCAAGGCTTTAGGATCCAAAGTGCAGTCCTGAAACAGAGAAAAGGGAACTTCCTGACCGGCCATTAAGCTCAGACCTGGGTTCTTCCATGGGGGGGACGGTCTTACAGTAAAAAGAACACACAGTTTGGGTTCAGGGGCCTTCAGATCCAGCTGGAGCTCTGCCAGTACTCCCTCAGCTTTGCCATCTCTTACCCTTCGTGCCTCTCAGACGCTTCATCAAAAGAGGAAAAATATACTAATAACAACCCCACGGGGCTTTTGTGCCAAGCCATCAGGAAAATGCAAATCATCGTGAGAATATAATGTTCACCACAACTCTCCGTCTGATAATGGCTGTCGAAACAGAGAAATCATGATGAACCAACAGGAAACCCATTTTATCAGACCAGAAGGCACCCAGGGTCAAAGTCCCATGGACAGCTTTTCCATCAACTGCCCAGTTCTTCCCAGCTGCTGCTGGATCATTGATCTTGGTGTCCTGGCAAATACGGGGAGATTTCAGACAGCTGGAAAATGTCTTCCAGTCTGAATCCAAACACCAGGAAGACACAGGGCAATTTCTCTGGCTGCCACGACAATATTCTCTATGTCACGATTGTGAGCTGTTGCTATCAGGCCCCGCAGGTTGCCGTGGCCTCACATGGCATTTCCGACAGATGGCAATTTTAGCACATTCAAGACCCCGTCCGAGCACATTTTTCTGAGTCTGGTATTGAAGTAGGAGGGGACCCACGCCGGGGGAAAGGACCGATGGAGATAAAACAGAGAGGAGAAGAGGATGCAAAAGAAACCAGCGGGGATGAGAAAAGAAGAAACGGGCAAAACCAAGTCAAGTAACATCGTCTGACTCCTGGGGACCGCCTACTGAAGACAGGTGAACCGAAGGAGGTCTCCCTGCTCGGGGCGGTCACGTGGTGTGGGAATGCACCGCGAGGCCTTCTGCGAGGCTCTGCGCCACTGGGACTGGCATCTCTGCTCAGCATTCCTATTTTTCTTTCGGACTTGGATATGGACATCCGAGTTTCCTTTCCTACATAAACGGCATTGGTTTGGCGAAAGCCAACCTTGACCGTGGAGTCTACAATCATCCTCCGATATGCCTACTGTTTTTTCTCTCCCCCAGCCTGACACCTCACCATCCAGGGGATGCCCATCATCTCTAGAATCTCTCACAAGTAAGGCCTTTACCACGAGTCACTGAATTTCTGAGAAACGGTCACCATGTAGTTTTGCATGGCAATGATTTTCTGGAAACCAAAACAAGGTGACTTTAGAGCTAGGAAGGTGTTGCATCACTGAATCTCCTACAGTGATACACAGAGAAAGGCACTCAGTAGATGTTGAATGAATTAATTTAAAAGCTCATTTAGTATAGCCCCTTTTTATACAAGCAGTTAAATGATTTGTCCAACGTCACAAGGATGGTTTGTGACAGAACTTGGAGCAAAATCCAGGACATTCAGCTTTCAGTTTGGTATCTGTTTCCACTAACTCTGATGTTACAAAAAGGTAGATAGATAATAACATAAACCAATCCTTGAGTCTTTAAATTGTATAACATGAAATAAGCAAAAGGGTAACCTTGCCTGATCTAAAAGTATTGTTCAGATCAATGAAATTAAAAACAAAGATCACAGAGGCAGTGGTTATTTTTCTCTTAACTGAAGTAGCATTTAACATAAGAACAATAACACTAATGAAAGGAAATGACTTAAACTATAAATATGAATCCTCTGCTTTGAGTTTTGAGCCTTGGAAAATAAAATTCAATGTTGCTAATTGGTTTAAAACATAAAACAGTTTATGACGTTTGTCAGGTTTGATAGTTTTATCCTTCAGTCTCTGTACTGAAATACAGACTTAAACCTACAGAGATATTCAAAATCATTCATTTCATCTCCTCCACCAATGCATAAACAGCCAACATTTCCTCTATCCCAACTTAATTTGAACATACATATTGTCAAGTTTCATTATTGTTCAAGACCTGAAATAGATAACAGCTGCAGTTTTTAAAATGCTAAGAAATTGAAAAATTAAAACAAAAAAACCAGTTCAACCTGTAACAAACGACATAATTTAAAGTATACCCTAAGTCTTTAAACATTTATTCTTCGAATTCCCCCTTTTCAGTTGTACTTATAGACACAGCTAGAGCTGCTCTCACACAAGAAACACCATACACCAGAGACTGTAATGGATTTGATCAGGTTTTCTTCTGTTACCACTAGCACACACACCAGAGAACTGATCATCAGATGACTGGCATTATCTATATATCGGGTTAGTATTTATGGTTTGCCTGTGACCCTCATAGGTGGTTATATGATTTGGTGCAGCATCTCCAGGGAGGAAAAGACATACACAATCACACATCTGCAGCAGAGGCGACAAATGGCTGGAGACATGACATTTTTAAATCTCCACTGTCTAAAAATATCTGTTTACACTGAATCAGCTCCAGACCAAATCCAAAACCAGCTTAGCTCACTTAGCTGCCATCTTCTGTGTTGCTTTATAAGAATCCAAAATGAGGACACGATACGTTCCAGTGCCCAAGGCCAGATAACATCTCCAGCTCCAAATACCAGCACAAAGACATCTTAGAAACTTTGAAGTCCGTCACAATATAGATGACATTTTAGCAGCCCAAAGAGCAAGGCAAGGAAAGAACACAACTTCCTGAAGTCTACTGTGGGAAGTGGTAAGGACATTTCCTGTCCAGTACTCACCATATGGATGGTGCTTCTGTCCCGCTGATCTCTAAGAAGTCATATCCTTCTTCGAGCTGGAAGTCAGTGAAGACTAAAGCAATGGTGTCCCCGGGTTCTGCGAGGATGGTCCACGTGCAGTCGGCGCTGTTCTCGTACTCTGAAGGGAAGTAGGGGCTGGAGATGCTACTGCTTGTGCCCCGTAGGGTCCCGCCACAGGCCCCCTCAGCTGCAAAGGACAGAAGCAAAGGAAGCGTACTGAAAACGGCCTCATACACAAGCACCTCCACAGAGTGTCACTCTCCATCAGTGACGCATATTTTCTGAACCCCGAATAGCGACACGCAATCTGACAAAGGGTTTCTCCTGGTTTGTTTAGTTCTACAGAAAGACTTAAAAAGTCTACCCATTACATCGCATTGTCAACTGAACTGCCACTATAGAAAGACGTGAAATTGTGTCTTTTCTAAAATCTGGAACGTGCAGTTACTATACACCTGACGTTCACAGACAGCTTAACCGTATTTTCAAAGGTTTTCTCTGCATCTTGGAAGACGGAAATAAGTTGGCAACGTTGTGAGTCTTAACAGTATGTGGCCATCATTTCTTCATTTTTTGAGAGCTGGCTTGAAAATACAGTGATCTTAAAAGAAGCAGTTGCCCTAATCTTTATGTCCTATAGAGTTCGGAATGTGCACTTGGTTTTGAATTTCAGATAAGTTCTTGAATAATATGATAACAGAGACACATCAACTCATAAAAAAGTTCTGAGTAGGAAATAGTTGCATGAAAACTTAAAATGGATTATCTTGGAAAAGTGACAAGGAAAAGGTCAGTAAGATAAAATACATTTAGGATACAAATTAGCATTGGAATAAATATTGTTTTGAAGAGAAATGGATCCTGTAACTTTTTCCACAGAGTACAATATAGATGGTATTCAATTTATATAATCATCTATGACAAAATGTTATGTACGTAGTAAACTGTATGTATAGGGTAGATAAATATTTGTGAAATAACATGGTTTAAGACAAGTCTGTAAATACTGTCCCTCCCTTCCTTCTTTCCTATCAGATAATCCTGGCAAACAGTATACACTTGGCCCTCTATATCTGCAGATTCAGCATCCATAGATTCTACCAACAGATGAAGAATATACAAAAAAATTCCTAGAAAGTTCCAAACAGCAAAACTTAAGTTTGCTGCATGCCCACAACTATTTACATAGTATTTTCATTGTATTAGGTATTATAAGTATTCTAGAAATCATTTAAAGTATACAGGAGGATGTGTGCAGGTTATACGCAAATACGATGCCATTTTATGTAAGGGACTTGAGCATCCAAAGATTTTGTTATCTGCAGGGGAACCTGGAAGCAATCTCCTGTGGATACCAAGGGACGATTGTATTTAACAATTAGGGACATCAGCGCTACAATTAGAGTGATAGACAAAGTCAGCCTGTTACCAAGATGGGAAATTTGCCTTTGGCAGCTTGTGGGACTAGACAGATGAGATCACTTGGAATAGATATTTACATTGGCTACTGAATAAAAAACTGTGTATATAAGCATATCACACTTATATATAAAAAGTTTATACACACACACATACACACACACACACACATATATAAACTTAAGAGTTTTCAAATCCAATGCTGTGGTTGGGTGATTAAAATGAAATATATTAAATCTGACAGCGAAGACTGCATAAGTGGTTTGTAATTCAGCTGGCGAGCAAACAGCTCTCCTTCCCAAGTGTTAGAGGAGAACACTCATCAAATTATTCTGGATTTTTGAAACGGTAACCTAGGCACTGAAGCATTATTTATGATTTAAAAGACCTTGAAACAGGTATATTTGTGTGCATAATACACTCTAACCATAAAATAAGAGTGAAGAGGATAAGAAGCATACTGGGTTCTTGGGGAAAGTATCTTGGTGACCTTGACCGAACAGAGGTGATGCTAAACCTATCTGACAAGAGTATGTATGCACAGGTACCAGACATCAACCACGGACCTCGGCTGTAGCTCTAGGGCAGGGCCCTGGAGTTCCTCCCCTGCAGCCTTTCTCCCTCTGGTCGCTCAACTGTCGGAAGATCTGAGGACCTGTAGAAGGTGTCTACTGAGTTGGGGTCACATCGTGCTTCCAGGAATTGGCTATATATTACCTGGTATAGGAATATTCTATCAGCTGACAGAGCTGTGCTGGTATCTGCAAGCTGATATCAGCCCTGATCTCTCAGCAACACATCTACCTTCTGTTTAAAATGAGGGTGGTTGGACACTAAGTATCTAGATTTTCCTAGGACTTCAGTTGAGGGCTTGAGCAGGTCATGGAGGACCACGCTTGAATGGCCTAGCGAGTGAGTTCTGTACTCACTAACTCCAGAGGAGCCTGGGGTGCCCATCGCAGGCGCAGCCAAGTGGTACGATTTTATGGCTACTCTGTTGGGACTAGGAGTAGATTGTATGAGGAAGACAAAAAGAATAGAAAATGAAACTAAAGAGAAAGAAAATTAAAAAGTTGGCAGAGAACAAAAACTATAATTCTTCCAAGGCTGCAATCACCATTGTGTTGTCTCTGGTAGATATTTTAATGACCACAGAACATTTTTAAATGAGTTACAGTTAGATTTATGTCAGGCTAAACAGATGCAGGATGTATTATAATTCTTAATGCAGCATTTCAAATAAAATATTACAGAACACTATCAGGTTGTCTGATTGATGATATCTTCTTTGATAATTAAGCACATAAAACAAAAATAATTCATACCACTCATTGGATTATAAACTTAATACAAAACTGTACAGAGTGAGGTAACATGTGTATGTGTGTTTGAATATGTGTGTGTGTGTTTGAAAGCAACTGAAATGGTGCTTCACATGTTTTTCCAACAAAACATTTTAACAGTTTTAGCTTCTTCCCAGTTTTGTAAGATAATTTGTTTCCTAAACTATAACATTTTACACATCTAAAATGTAATAGCATGTGAGGAAGGGTAATATAAGCCCCGTTTGAGACTGGGAAATACACTCAGGAATAACCCAGAAACAGTGAGGGATGGAATGTGGTGAATAAATTCTCCGCCTTCTCTCCCCTTGGTGGGGAAATTTTAAACTGTAACTTACATGGAGTATCAGATAAGCCCCAGAGAGATTTAGTACCAATTCCCACAAGACTAACCCTACTAAAACACACCTCAATGGCATTCTTCACTTTCCTGCCTTACTTCCTCACTAGTTCACTTTGCTTCCTGAATCACCTCCCAAATACATTAGCTGCACTAAGTCTGGATCTCAGAGTCTACTCTCCTGGGACTGAGGCTAGGATAATAGAGGTGTCATGGGTACTTGATAGGACCACAGGGAGCCCAGATATTTGGTTAAACATTATTCGAGTGTGTCTGTGAGGGTGAAGACCTGAATAGAACAGAAAGGTGGATTAAGAGAGAATTCAGTCTCTTGGATTGACTGCCTTCATACATGGGCTCGGACTGGAACTTACACCCCTGTCTCCCCGGGAAGCAGCTTGCTCACTGCAAGTGTTAAGACTCAGCCTCCAAATCCAATGAGCCCAGTCCTTTAATAAATCTCTTTTTATTTCTCAAAATCTCCAAAAAAAAACCCCTCAAAATCATGTATGATATTTTACTTACTTTTGTATCTCACCATATATTATTTTTAAAGTACCCAATAAAAAATACTGACGATAACTGAACTTTACTAGAGCAACTGCTGGTATCTCGATGGACCTGAGGATGAAGCTGACACTTCTATGACCTTAGCCTTGGGCTAAGGCCATGGGTTCCGTCAGCTGGTCTTTACAGCATTATGCAATAGGCTCTACTGTGGTTCAATATGTGTTTACTGATTTTGCTTTTGTTGTCATTTGTAATCGTAAGACTAGTATAGCAGCAATAGTAGTAGTGACAGTTCAGAGTTAAGAGATAAAAATCTCTCAATCTAAAGGCCCCAAGGAACATAGAGACACAGTATCATATATCCCTGTCCTAATTTTTAACTACATCACCAATTTCCAAGGGAAAATTAGGAAAATCTGAGATATCCACAATCATAAAATATTCACTCATATCTCTTTTTCAGTTATCTACTCGGGAAATGTACATGAAGGAAGACCCTGCATTTTCTAGGAGGTACCTACACCTCATTATTACAGGTGTCTCCTATAATAAAGAGCAGCAAGGAGAAAGCAAATTCCTTTTTAAAGTTATTATAAAGAGATAACACTGAGATCGTGCTTCTCAACCTCTCCACCACCGACATTTGGGGCCAAATAATTTTTTGTTCTGAGAGGCTGTCCTTTGCATTGTAGAAGGTTTAGCAGAATCCTACCCTGTACCCACTAATTGCCAAGATTATCGCCCCCACTGTGACAGCCAAAAATGTCTCCAGACATTGCCAACTGTTCTGTGGGGACAGAATTGCCCCTCATTAAGAACCAATTATTTAGATGAATTTAATTAGTGCTTTTCCCAGTTCTTTTCACTGGTATTATATAGATCCTTCTAAACAAGAGGAATTAAAACCATATTAAAATGCTGTGTAGTATTCTTTCTTTAAGCTGAGATAAATCATTGATTAGATATTTGACCTATTTAAACTTATTAAAACATAGGAAGACTATAAATATTTCCCCTTAGATAATATGTTTATTTAAAGTAATTTAAAAGAATTCGAGTTGCTGCAGTAGTATTTGAAAATACTCTCATTTTGGTACACTTTACACAGTTTTTTGATAAAGAAATTAATTAGGAAATAGCTATTAAATGTTCCAAACTAAAATATGTTAACTCTTTAGAAAAACTGAAAAATCAGTATAGATATAATAAATTTAATGTTGTTTTTATTTAACATATCTCTAACACTAGGATTAGTATTTTGATGGAAAATATGTGTGTGACAAATGTAATTTAAATTATTTTATATGACAAATTATCTTTTTAAATACATAAGTTTATAATTTCTGAGATATGCTTTCACAAGGCAGGCCTCACTGGTTATAAATCAGTAACATTGCAAAAACATAGTAACTAAACAATTGAACACTTTTTCTCTAATTATTCGTAAATAAAATACTAAAAACAAATGCTTTACTTGAAAATTAGATATAGAGGTCTCAAAACTAGAGATCGTTAGCTAGATTTATATATATATATATATATATATATATATATATATATATATATATATATATATATATATATATAACATACATATTATACATAATGGCCACAGACCTTTGGAATCATCTCTTAATGCTGTTTACACACACACACACATACACTTATAAGCACACACACAATAGTACTGAAATAGTACTGAATAGTATTGAAAACTAAAAACTTATTTTCATCTTTTCTCTGGAATTTGTTTCACTCAAATTAACCAGACTGATCCTTTTAAAATTTAACCTGAATCTTAAAAATTTCCACTCAAAACTGGTAAACTTTCCGTATCCCCACTCGGAATAAAATCAAACCCGACCGGGACCTGAGAAGCCCTAGGTGATCTGACCCAATGCCCCCATCTCAGGCCCACTTTGCCTGGCCTCTGTCCACCCCACCTCTCCTCATCCCCCTCTAACCACAGCCTGCTGGGACCGCAGCCAAGTGGGTCCCTGCCCCGGGGCCTCTGCACTCACTGTCCTGCCTTCCGGTCTGTTCATTAGTCCCCTTCCTGGGTCCACCTTCTCTGACCTCTGTGTATGAACTGGCATCTACTTTGGACCACTCCCTGTCTCCTCATCCTGCTCTGTTACTTCTTAGCACTTTGCTAAGGGCAAAGCGTTGAACCATAAGCTTTATGAGCTTGCCTTTGCACAGGTCTGCTATTCCTAGTAGGCAGCCTGGAACTCAGTAAAGTTTCTTTCTTTCCACCGCCCCCCCCCCCCCCCACCGCCTTCATTGTGTGAATGACTCAGCATTTCCTGTACATATACCAGTTACCTGGAGCCTATATTCAGTCACCTTCAGTAGGAAAAATGGGACTACAGTAATATATATTTCTGGGCCTAAGCATGGCATCAAACTATATCATTTCTAAGAGTAGAAATAGAAAAGTTAATTCATTTACAGAAATAGGAGGCATTTTCAAGCATGACGTTTAAAAAAATAATACTCTACTAAAAACAACAGCAAGCCTCTAAGTGGAGAGGTATTTCAGACAAAAATTAATTGCCAAGAAGAAAGTTTCATCATGGTAGCAGACCAGGAGGGGTTTAGTTGACTGCTTGTTTTGCTTTGTTTTCATCAAGTACCTAAGCTACAAGTCCAGAAATATTATTTTTATTCTCAGCAGAGCAGTGGGGAAATTTCAAGAAGAATTAAAGCCAAGGCAGGCAGAGAAAGCAAAATAAGCAAAGCGAAACATTAAGAAAGGGAGATTATGAACAATCTTCCCAGAAACTGAAGAATTATTTCGAGCTCTGTAAACATCTAATGTAAACTTAAAAACCACATATAAAAAGTAAAATGTATTAAAAAAAATAAGTAACCATTAAAATAAACTAAATAATTCTGGCCAATATTTAAATAATATAGTTATATGAACATAATGTAAGCTTCTTTTATCCCTGGATGTTCACAGCAGTACAAATGTATCAAAAATTTTACTTTAACATTAATTTTGCTATATCCAGAGGAATTTTTTGTCTGGAAGCTGAAAAATTGGGGGGATCTAATTAAGTAAATTCTATTTAGAATTCCATCATCTCCCCCCCCCACACACCGTTTTTTTACACATTATGCAGAAAGAAAATGAAGATAGGTTTGAAACTGCCAGGTAAATACTTGACTGCAAAAATTAGCACACAAAATACTTCTTAATAAAATAATGCAAATATATTGAGTCACTTCACTCTGTATTTTAAAAATTGTGCTCCTAGGACATCCACATGTAGGACTCACAGGTTACAAGTAGCAAATAAAGTCAAGTGGTTGGGCTTTGTTCCCACACCAAATGTCTATCAGAGCAATTATTTCTTTAAATCCGTGTCCTATATTGAATTTTCACAAAATCTTGCATTTGGAAAAAAAAACATTCTATAGCTTAAAGAAGTTTGAATGCCATCAAGTTAATCCAAGAAGCAGATAAGGTTTTTAATAAAAGATGTGTTTGAACCTACTGATTTCTGTAAGTGGGGAAAATAATTCTAACTGTAAGCAGAAATCAGAGTGCACTATTTCCCCTAAGGAATTTCAAAACTTTTCAAAATTTTCATCATAAACTGTAAAATTATTATAAGCGTTGCCTGGGTATAAATGCTGCTAGGAATGTATCTTAAGGGCATGATTCAAAATACAGAATAAAACATTATTTAGAGACATACTTTGCCATATTTATCATAAAGAAAAATTGAAACCAACTAAATGTTTAACAACAGATAAATCATTAAATAAAGTATGTTGCACCCAAACCAAACCATGCAGTGTTTACCGAGCATTTGTAACATTGCTTCAACAAATTCCTGACCTAGAATATTGAATTTATAAAATGCAGGGTATACAATGGGTTGTATAGTTTCTTCTCAATTTTAAAAATTATATGAAAAACATCCAGGAAAGAAAAAAGAAATGCACACACATTTATAATGTTCAGTGTCTAATACTAGGCAATATTCTCTAATATACCTTCCCTAGGGCTGTGTAGAATATTGGTACCTACAAGTCAGACTGTCTGGGTTTGAATCCAGGTTTTCCCACTTTTGTGTCACAAGTTCTCTTCTCTGGGCCTCAGTTTGGTTATTTATAAATGAAGATAATAATGGCATCTATTCACAGTGCGGTTGTGAAGGTTAAATAGATCAATAGCTGTAAAGTGCTCAGAACAATATGCAGGCAAATACTAACGACTCAGTAAAAACAGCTATTATTATTTTCTCCAATTTGGCATGCAGTGATCACTCAATGATAGTTTAATTATTTTGACCATTTTATCACTGCTTTGAGTAAAACTGCCCTTCCAAGTCTACACACTGCTTTCACCAGGAGTTTAGCAGCTGCTTCAGAAAGAGGAGAGGGTCACACAGAGCCCAGTAATCAGGAGGCAGCCTCCTTCCCCAGGTTTCCACTCCTCCAGGGGCTGGAATGAAAGGGGGCCCAGATCTTTTGCTACTGTTCTTATAGCCTCGCCACCACCTATGTTACACCTGAGACCATCAGGAGGTTAACCTCTTACATCCTTCATCCTTAGGTACTGAAGACACTGGAAGAAACGCTGGTCTCCTAGGTCACCCCTCATCCCCTCAGACCCTCATTCGCTCAAAGATCTACAAAGCTTACGTGTCTGACCCCTACCTCTCCCGAGCTCTTAAAACCCTTCTGCTAGGTCCTCTGAAACTCAAGGTCAACTATCAGCAAAACTTCCTGCGTCTCAGCCACTTCTGAGGTATCCCTTCACTTCTTTCTCATGGAAGCCGGCTGTCTTCTGAGAATGTTGTATCATGAAATCCTCCCCAAGGTCAATGTTCAGCATCCATAGCCCAAGTGCCACTGTCTCTAGAGCTGGACTACATGCCCACCAACACGCATCTCATTACGACTTCTGGACTACTTTTGTTCTTTCCCCAGCGTGGAGTCTCTCGTCCTCAGAATCCAATACCTTCTTCCCTGGAGTCATCTACAACATCCCTTGGGCAGCCCCATTAGACCTTGCAGATTTTTACTTCTGGCTCACTATCAGTTTCTCCAGCTCTACATTTGTCTTGATTCTTGCTGATTTCGGTATCGAGTTGGATCATCTTCTGAATACTGGCCTCTCAGTTCATTCGGCCCCTCTTCCAAAAACCTAACCCCACACAGTCATTCATTCCCACCATCACCCTTCATCTTCTCAATACCAATAAATGATCATTTCCCAGAGCGGCAGTGTGGGGTGTCCCATTCTCAGACCTCCACTTTCTATATTTCCAGGTCACTGCCTCAAATACCTTAACTTCAATAATTCTTTGACACTGATAGACCTACAGTTCCCTGATCTTGACATTTTTTCACTTCCTTCCCCTCAGGCCCCTCATGTCCCCATTTCTCCCCTTGCCATCCTCAGATTTCATGGCCATCATTTCAGTCACTTCCTTGTGTCTGCCATAACTCCTCTGTCAACACCTTAGACTCAAATCAGGGCAAATCCACATTTTCTCCCATGGTAAACATGGCTGGAGAAAAACCCAAAACAAAAATACACTGATGGGTCTAGCTTTAAATTAAGGACCACATCCAAGCTGGCTTTCAATGATGACATTCCTACTCTGTTCCCGTCATCCATTCAGTCCTCGTTCGGGGGGAATGACCATTTTGTACCCTCTTCCTCATCCACCTGCCAGCATCTCCTACCACATTCTTAATACTACATGGTGATTTTGTTTTCTATTTCCCTAAGAAAATAGAAGCAATCAAAAGAGAAATTTTACAATCTATTGACACCATATTTGATCACCTATCTGCTTTTCTGCTCATAAAATTTCCTTCCTATATGAATGCTAAACGTTCTTAACCTAGGGTTAATTCCGTTTGTGCTCTTGCTTTCATCCCTGAACAAGTTTCTAAGCCAAACCTCCCAACAAATGATCATTTACCCTTTTTATTGGAGAACTGCTCTCAGCACACAAACATGTTATAATTTTCCCCATTCAAAAACGTTTTTTGAAAAGCAACTATCTTTTGATTCCACATCTATTTTCCAGACTCCATATCTACCTTTAACTTTATTTATAAAAATCCCTTTCCCAGCAACACATCTCAAGAAATATACTTGCAATCTTTAATTTCTTCTCATCCTCTACTGAACCCACTTGAGTCAGGATTTTGTCCTCACTGGTCCACAAGAACTGCTCTTCTCACGTCAGCCACACCAACAAATCCAACGGTCAGTTCTCAGTTCTTATCTTATACAAGCACTCAACAACATCCCACAGTTCTCCATCTCCTCCTCCTTGAAGGACTTTTCTCAATATACTTTTAAAGCTTTCTTTTATCTTGAAATAATTGCAAATTCATAAGAAGTTGCAAAAATAGTCCCGGGTGATTCTGTGTACCCGTCTTCCATTTTCCACCAATGATTACATCATACAAAGGTATAGTATAGCAACAAAATAAAAAAAAAAAAAAAGACACTAGTACAATGTGTACATATGCTTTTATTCACTACTACTTTATATACTACACACATGGTTGCCTCTAATCTTACTGACCATTTCTTCTCAATCTCCTCATTATATTGATTCCATCTCCCAATCCTTGGTGTAGTGCCCAGGATTCAGTATTTGGACCTCTTTTCTTCCTAACTGCATTTACTACCTGGGTGATCTCATCTAGTTTCAGTTATGTGGATGTAAATATGGTAAATATGTTGACAGTTCTCAAATTTGTAGTTCAATTTCAGATCTCTCTTGAATTTCAGTTTTTTGTATCCACCTGCCAACTTGGCATATCCATATGGATGTCTAAATAGCATTCCAGACTTACTAACCCCCAAATCATATTCTTGACCTTTCCTTTTCCAAATCTGAAATTCCCTAGCTTTCTCACTTTCAGTAAATAGGAACCCCATTCTTCCAGTGGCTTAGATAAAAATGGTGTCATCTATGACTCTCCTGTTTCTCTCATATCCTGTAACCACTGCGTCATAAAATTCTACTGGCTTTTTCTTTAAACTGTATTCTTTTTTGTTTGTTTGTTTGTTTTGTTTTTATAGCAGCTTTATTCATAATTGCTAAAACTTGGAAGCAACCAAGATGTCCTTCAATAGATTAACGGATAAACAAACTCTGTTGCATTTATATAATGGGATATTATTCAGAAAACTAAGGAATTGAACTACCAAACTACAAAAAGACATGGAATAGCCTTAAATGCATATTGCGAAGAGAAAGAAGCCAATCTGAAAAGGCTGCATACTGTATGGCTTCAACTATATGACATTCTGAAAAGGTAAAACTATAGAGACAGTAAAAAGATCAGGGGTTACCAGGGTTTCTGGTGGAGGGAGAGATCAACAGGTGGGACACAGAGGATTTTAAGGGCAGTGAAGCCATTCTACATGATACTGTAATGGCGGATATATGGCATTATGCATTTGTCAAAGTGTATCGATATCATTTCATCAGTTGTAACAAAGGTACCACACTAATGTAAGATATTAAGAATAGGAGAGACTGTGCAGGGGGCAGAGGAATTAGTACACAGGAACGCTCTCTAGTTCCTGCTCAAGTTCTCTGTAATCTTAAAACTGCTAGAAAAAATGAAATCTATAAGTTTTTGTTTTTGTTTTAATGCAATGATAAAGAATAAGAATGATAGGATAAAGAATGCCCTGGGTCAGAGGCGGGAGGGAACCTACTATTCAGTAGGTCTTCAGAGAAGTCTCTCTGAAAAGTTGACCCTTCTAAGCTGTATTCTTAACCCAAATGCATTTTGCAGCCTTCCCTGCTCCTACTGTCTCTCAACATGACATCATCCCTCACCTTGAAGACTGCAGGGGCTTCCTAACAGGTTTTCTCACTTTGACCTTCCCACCACATACTCTTTGCTCAAACAGCAGCCAGCATAAGGCTCTTATGTTCAAAATGAGATGATGCCACTTCTCTTGTCAAAACCCTCCAGTGTCTTCCCATGTTGCTCAGAATAGAAGCTAAAGTCTGTATGATGGTCCACAGGGCTCCCAGGATCTTTCAACGCCCATCTTCTCTGACCTTTTCTCCCAGATTCACACACTGTCCGGTCTGCTCCACCATACTGGCTGCTGCGTTATTCTCCACTCACCCTGGGGTCACTCAGGACCAAAACCCTGGCTGTTTCCTTGATCTGGACCATGCTCTTGCCATTCTCATACAGTTTAATCTCTCACCTCTCTGAGGGCTCCAAATAATGCTGGTTTGGCCAAAGGTAGTGGTTTCCCAGGACATGGGGCTTCCGGTGCTAAAACCAGGACAGTCCAGGGCAAACCAGGCAACTGGTCACCACAGCTCAATCAAATGTCACTGTCTTAGTGAGAGAGTCTGTGAACAGGTACTACGATTGGATATGTGACATATTTGTTTTTACTCTTTTTTTTTTCGATTTATATGGTCTACCTCTACCCATTAAGATATTCTCATGGCGGTTGGCATTTTTCTTGTTTTGTTCACTTTGTAGCCCCAGCGAAGAATTAACGTAAGCAAACTACAGCCTGTGGGCTACACACAGCCCAGTATCTGTTACTGTAAATAGAGTTTTACTGGAAACAGCCATGCCTATTTGTTTAGGTAGCGTCTTTGGAGACTTTTGCTCTAAAATGACTGACTACAGTAGAGGAAACAGAGACCATATGGCTTGAAACACATAAAATATTTGCTATCTGGCCCTTGACAGAAAAAGTCTAGTGACCTGACTGTTAAATGTATCTGACATCTTGTCTCTCCTGGACAAACGTTTCTTGAAAGAACAAATGAACAAACACAAATAGACAGCAAATATATTCTACTGGAAATTTAAAAAAACAACTTTGGGGCATCATTTTAATGCTAGTAAATTCTCAGCAAATTAAAAGGAAATACTAACATCAAAACCAAGAGTAACTGTAGTGAAAATACTTGCGGCATGGAAATTTGTTCAGCAAATTTGCAAAGCATAAATAACATTCTGAGAATTCTATCCTTAGGAAATAATCAAACAGAAGAAACAAAAGCAATGTTATATGTACAGAGACACTAATTATAGCATTATGTGTAGAAGCAAACACTGGAAACACTCATTATGTTCAATTATGGGGAGAGAGAGAACTATTAGTTTGTATAATATTGAGGATATTGAGAAGAAAATGCTGTCAATTAAAATTGAAATGTTTATGACTTAATACCAATCTTAAAAAGAGAAAACAATGCACTATGCTCTATGACTTCAGTCTCTAAGAGCTTTTCAGAGGATGAATTGGCCTCCTTCGGTCTCCATTTTTATTCCATTCTAGCTCTTCAATGATAATGATTTCAATAATAGCTATTATTGGTATTAAGTATTTCAAGCATTTCATTTAAACTTTACCAGTCCCATGAAATTAAAAGTAGTTTTAATCCAGCTATATAATATATATATAATCCAAACTGAATCACTTTGCTCTGCACTTGAAAGTAACTCAACGTTGTAAATCAACTGTACTTCAATTATTTAAAAAAAAAAAAGTAGCATTAATCCAATTCAACAGATGCAGAACCAGAGGTTTTGCAGACAGCTTGTCCATGATGTCGAGCTAGTAAGTAAGAAAGCAGGACCTTGAATGACCAAGTCCTCGCTATTAAACACTTCCTTCACTGCCTGTCTCAATGAATGGCATTTAATTGGACATGTGTTTTTTGGGGCACTAGACAACTTCAGCCCTGCAACCTAATATGGTACTTACATGGAAAAACAAATCATGGAAAAATACTGTAAATTGATCCACAAAATGATTTGTATACAGGCACTTATGACTGTGCTTTAAACCAGTTCCAAGATTGTATTTAATGAGATAATATATATTTAAAAAAAGTGCTTATCAGAAAGCCTTGTATCATAGTGAAATGCAAACCATGTAGACCAGATTTACTATAATAATGTTGACATATGTTTTCGATTTTTTTTTTCAATTTTGGTAAGACTTAGAGTTGGTTATTACACAGTATGCAAGAAAAGTGCTGAAAGCTAAATTGTCTAAAGCCATTCAAACTTTATTTAGATCTGGGTTTCTTATATGAAGACTACCTCATTCAATCTTACTTTGCAATGCTTGGTCCTGACAAGAAAGATCATCTAAGATTCATTTTACAATGTTACCTCTGTAACATAACTGATAAAAACCCAGCTGTGTTTTAAATATCACAGAATTGATCGGTACCCACAAAAAGCATGACTTCTCTCCCTTCTCCTCCCCTCCAGCTACATGTTCTCCCAGTATTTCTCTTCCCCATCATCACTAGTGGCAGAATGTTGCAATTAAACACCCTGAGTGACATTTCATAAAGCGCTGGCAAGTGCCATATTGTCATTTCCAGTCACATTGTGTAAGGCTTATCAATTAAAGAAATTTGCAGCTTTAGGCAGTTCCAAATGAAACACTGACATCCATTATTTACCATGTTTTATTAAAGGTATTGCTGAGACTGCTCCTGGTACTTTATTTGGTGGCATCTTTGCATGCTAACTCTCAGTCATCCTTCCAAGGAAATACAACTGTCCCGAAATGCATAAAATCCGTCAACTCTTTAAAAAAAGCAAAACAGCTGCCATATCCTACACTCTTTAAAACTCTCAAGTAATAGTGACACTGTGTTTTGACACTTGTAGGTGAATATTTATCTTAAATGCTTTTGTTGAGACAGAGAGAAACAAGGTTAGAGTCTTGGTGAGTAAGCAGTTTTAGTCAATGATCATAACGCACTTATGGTTATTTTTCAATGGTTTGCAGATCATGCTTCTCAATAGAACAAAAGGAAAAAAACAAAAACACCTCTCCTTAACCACCCCAAGCAGGAGGCACAAAGTGAGAATGGCCTTTACCACCTACTGTCTCTGCAGCCCTGGACAGCATCCCTCACATCTCAGGGAGTTAGATCCCTCACCTGCAAACTCTCAGTATCAATATTAACCTTGAACACTTTTGGACGCGATAACATAAATGAACGTATGCCAAGTTCATAACACAACACCTGCCGCAGAGATTTGGTCTAAATAAAATGCTTAGCCATGCTATTTCTACTTCCCCCTGGCTTTCCTTCTTTAGTAATTCATAGTGGCTGAAAAAGATTCTGTTGGCCAAAAATGGAAAATAAGGAGGGAAGAGTTACTGGCCAACCACGTCTCAGGGAGCTTATATCTGGTCTCAAGGGCCTCCTAACACCACTGTGCCTGGAACCAGTACCCTGCGGGTTCTCGGAGCCCAGATGCCAGCACCATCCTTCAGGCCTCACCTTTCTGCCCCCAGATGAGAACCCCTGGGAGGACAAATTGGCGGTAGGGAAGGATTTAGGGTTGCGACAGAGAAAGAGGAAAGAGGACCAACTTCATGCAAAGAGAAGCCTTCCCCAGAGAAGGAAGACCATCTGACTTGGGAAAATGGACCCCTGCTTGCCTCCTCTGCTCCAAGATTGACTTACTCTACAAAGAAACAGCTGCAGCAAGTCATATGTTAGCCTTTAAAATAAAACGAGAAAGATCCTACAGCCAAACAGCTCTCTTTGGGCTTAAGGCTCTCTTGAGCTGGGTTTATACATCATGTTTTTCATCTGAAAGCCCTGAGGCTGTTGCTGGTGGTAGCTCCCATCAAGCCCACAGAAAACAGTTTTAGCTGGTGCTTGCTTTGAACCACAGGCTTCTGCAGAAAATACTGAGATTGGCAGTCACTCTTCCCTGCCGGCATCTTACTGCCCTCATATTTCTCTTTTTAGGCTCATAATCTCTGAAGGGCCTGCAGGTCTGCCAGACTCTTTCTCCTGCATTGCACAAGGAACAGGTGGAGAAACGGGAGGATGCTGGAGACCACCAACTTCCATCTCCCCCGGAGAAAACCAAGGCACACGCTTCACCCCCAGAAGCAGGACATCCCCAGACAAGCTGTGTTCTCTCCGCCCCTTCCCAGATTCCTCAGGGCTCAAGCACCAATCCCTCAAGAAGCAAATGTTTGTTTGTCTAATCCAACTTCAAATATTTGTTCCCCAATGAAAATGTAAGTTCCTTCTTTAAAGGAACCTATTTTTTTTTATTCTCATAAATTAAAAGGGAATGAGCAGGGCATTGCAGGGCCCAATGGCATAAGACACCAGGTCCAGATTCTAACTCTCCCATTCACTACTGTGTGACCTCAGAAAAGTCACCTCACGTCTCTGTGCCCGAGTCTCTGACTGAAAAACAGGATCATATATAAAACTGATAATATAAAACTTGCGGGGTTATTGTGAAAGTTAAACACAAGAATATTTGTAAAGCATGTAAATGATGTCTGACATTTGGTCATTGCTACAGGTTTAACTTATTATCATCACATCTTTTTCTTAAAAATCTACAATTTGAGTGACCAAGCTGAAGTGTCTATCATTAGATAACAGATGCTCCTCCATGTGTTCCTTATTAAAAATACGTTGAACTTGATGGATTAATCCCTTAAGAAAAAGGTTGATTGATTAGTCCCTTAAGGAAAAGGAATCTAGAAATAATCTCCATCTGACTATTACCAAATCTACACTTTCGATACTGTCATGCTATTTATATGCATATGTGTATCAACACGCACGCTGTATATGTGGTTTTTGTCTCTTTATTGCAGTCCAAGTAGTGACACATAAAACACAATGACCTGTCCTGACACGGACTCACCCTTTAGCAGGCACTTAACTGGCTCTTTGTCTGAGTCTCTATTCATTCAGTTTCTCTTCTTAAATCAGCCTGGTAGTTGTTTTTTTTTCCCCAAAGAATTTCAGTAATGCAGAAAAGCCATTTGTTTAAGAGCTACTAGCACTGAGATCCTATAATCTATATGAATTTACTTTCAAATTTTTTGCCATTTGTCTCCAATCACTTAAATCTGAAATCTGAATTTGCTTTCAAAACTGGAGCGGGGAGAAGATAGAAACAGTAATCATAACAGCTAATACATATAGAACTTCACTGTGTCGAGTTCTCTGTTAAGGATTTTATCTGGATTATCTCATTTAATCTTTACAACAGACCTGTGAAATAGGTACTATTACACAGGTAGGAAAATTGAGAACAGAGAGAGAAAATAACACTGCACAGCCCATAAACATCATGCTCTATCACCTGTGCTTTATTCACCTTCTTTATGTGTTAAAGACTTTGCAGGATGTTTTGCATATGTCATTTCACTTAATCCTCATACTAACACCGAGAATATCATCTTTTCAAAACATTTGCTTTTCTATTGACAATACTGTGTAGAAATTGGGTATGTGGTCTCTGTAGCTAGGTTGCTGTATGAACATCTTACCGTAGTATATGTAGTAGTTTACAGATGGAAAAGAAGTGTGAGAGAGGAATCCAATGTACTTACGGTAACATAGGTCATAACCGCTAGGTCCCAGAACTGAATCTAGTTTATTTTTGCCCTCGAGTCACTCTTATTTTTATTCTTTTATACATCTGAAACCACACATACACAAAGCTGTTTTCAATTCTTTGCCAACTCCACTAGCTAATTAGCCTCTCCTTCAAAGTTTCCCATAATCTTCATTCATTAGATCCCAGTATCATTTCTTCCCAAAGTAAGATAGTATCTGAAATGAGATTCCTTTTGAGAAATCTTTTTGGATTACTGGAGAGCTAGGCTCACCATGATCTTTTGCTTAAAAGTAATAGTAAAAATAGGCTTCTCCTTTCCGATACTATTCAGCTCAGATCTGTTTCAGCAACTGCCAAGAAGTTAAAGGGGAGACTTCCAATCAGAGAGTGGCATAGATGTGTATATTTCAGACCCATTTTCTTATGAGTCCTTATCATAAAACTACAACTGTATATTGAACCCTACATCATAAGTGAAAGTGACATGTTCTCACAGCACCAGAACTCTGCATACATTAACAGCTGTTGTGGAAAGAAAAAAAGAAAACTAAAATTCTTCTGCTTGCTAAGTCTGAGCTGTCTGAAATAGTAGATACTAGCATACATAGCTAATGAGAACATGTGGCTATCTCACCTTGAGAAATGATGTAACTGTGAAATACACACCAGGTCTTAAAGACTAGGGAAAAAGTGCAAACTACTTCATTAATATTTTATACTGATTATGTGTAGAAATGGTCATCTTTGGACTACACTGGGTTAATAAAATGCATTATTAAAATTAAATGCACCTGTTTCTTTTTACTTTATCAATGTCGTTATTAGGAAATTTTAATTACATAGTTGGCTCCCACTTGTGGGTTGCATTATATTTCTAGCGAACGGCACTGATCTAAATACTGAGGAACTGGGAGTTTTTCTTGGTTAGGCGTGTGGCAGCTGAACAGCCTCGAGTCCCTGCCTGAATGGTGATGGTCACTGCCCCCCACCACCAGCTCCATCACACAGAAGAAGGATGCTCTGGGCTACAACCTAGCTCATTCTGAACGTCTTTGGCTTTTCCCCGTGCTGTATGTTATCCTTCTACTCCAAAAGGTTATGAATATAGTATCTTCCCTCAAATAATGTTTCACTTGTGGATGCTTTCTTAAAGACCTGTTTTTTTTTTCTCTCTCTCTTTTTTGACATATGCCTGGAAAACTTATTACTTTTCTAGTTTGGAATATTTTTTGTCAAGCAGAAGCCAATAATATGCTTAAGATAATGAAACGATACTTTAACAATTCTGGGAGGAAATGGTTTCCATGTATAATTTTATACTCAGCTAGACTGGCCATCAGTACGGATGCAGACAGAGGCTATTTGCAGGCATGCTAAAGCTCAAAGGGTTTTCCTCCAAAGCAACCTTTCTCAGGAAACTATCTGAGATGAAACAAAGAGAGAAGAAGACAGGATTTAGAAAATAGTGAACAGGTTGAGTGGAACAGTGAAGAAGTGTCAGAAACACTGCCTGATAACAGACCTACAAGCCAGTGCTGGGCCCTCTGAGAGAACAGGGAGAGGGAACCGATGGATTGGGGGAAATGAGGGCAAAAGGGGTACAGACAAGGGGACGAATGCACAATGTGCTGAGGGTGGTGATGACCGAGATTTCAGGAACCGCAGAAGACAAGTGTATGCAAAATACCATGCAATCTGGTTTACGTTAGAGAAGTAAGTCAGTGACCTTCAGGAAGAATAGAGTTCATTCCCAGCAATAATTCAAATAAGTATAAAGTAGAAGATATCTGGATTATTGGGATGAAACATAAGTTTTATAAATCAACAAGGGGAAAAAAAATAACTCAAAAATTTAGGACAAATAGAAGGCAGTCAGGGCATAGGCCAGCCATTTACCAAATCTGCTTTTTCTTCTTCCTTTTCTTTCGAGCTTTCCTTGCAGTTAGGGACGTCCACACGACTGAGTCTAACCAGTGCAGTATACGCGTGGGAGGCCTGCCCGTAACAACCCCAGGCTCTTTCCTCCCTCTGCCAGTGGATGGAGACAAAGCTGCCAGCCCTGACTGAAAGCCAGACACGAAAGTCCCCAAATCACCGCTAAATCAGAACCAACCACCAGTCAGAAATACTCATTTGGGGTTTAACACGAGCAGACAATAGTAACATTGGAGCCTGCTAATGTTACATTAACTAAATAAGCAGAACAGGAAAGTCTTGGTCCAAATGTGGAAAAAAAAAAAAGTAATTGTGGCATTATTATGAATAATTGAGGCTAAGAAAGAACCCTGATCTGCTCTGAACTCTCTTTGAGTGGCACAGGGATGAAGATGTTGGAACAATATGTACACAGTTGTAATAACACAAATGCTGTTTATTGCCATCCAGCCTTCAGGCAAATTAAGAAGGACTTAATTATGATCATAGAATAAAACGTACACGTTCACAACTTTGATCCTGCAGAAGTGCTATTACAGCTGAGAGAACATAGAGGAAGGAAAGTATTAGAACATTTACTGGAAAGAGCAGAGGCAATGATAGTCACATCTTATACAGTGCACAGGCGAAAGATGCTGTCAAAAATCAAAGAAATAAGGTATAAACGGTCAAGTGCATTATTCAGATTTATAATGTTTAGAAATCTGAATTAAATTGGAAGAAACAAGACATGGTGAATGGAGTGATAAAATTACAGTGACACTCATTGCAAGATGTCAATTTAAAAAGTTTTAACTTGATAAAGCAGAAAAGAACAGTATAAGCAGATATAAGATAATAATGACAAAAATGGTTAAATTTTATTGAAATGTCTACAGCCTAAGAGTATGGGTGTTTCAATAGGATGTTCCTTTTCACTATAATCCCTTCAGTATTATTAAATTTTTAAATTATGTACAAATGCTACTTAATCAAATTTAGTAACAGTTTACTTAAAACTGAGAAATTTAGGACAGCTGTCTTGCTACAAAGTTCAAGTCATAAACCAACATATGTCAACACAATTGAAGCTTTATTTCCTTACCTTCAATACAAGACTACTATTACTTTCCCTGCATACATCTCAAGGTGATTTGAGGTATACACAGGATCATACATTTGTGGGTTTCAGCATATTTACAAATTGACATTGCATACATATGACTTTTAGATGCCTTTCTATGGTAGTTCATATGAGTCGTGCACATAATGTTAATACAGGCTAATCTATGAAGTGTAGAATATACAAAAATAAGTTATTTAGGACAGCCTATAAATGGGAATGTCCAGAGCTATGACTTTAGGGATCTCAGCTCTGCAGTAGCTGCTAAGAATTATTTTCTGAAGCATACTTTGCAAATACAAAGTGCTCCATCATTGAAAGAATTAAGGCATATCAGAAGGTAATGTTCGGGGAAGGGGGAGCAGGCATCTCTGGCTAAGGGGACTAGTGTTTGCTTAGAGCTGGCTTATTTCAGGCGGCATATGCCTAATGCAACCATCCTATGATCTTCCCAGTGCGTAAAGGAGCCTAGCCTTTTCCAGGACCAGAGATAGCTCATGTCCCCAAACGTATATACATTTCCTATGTGAATATATCCATGGAATAAGACAGTTGACGTAAGATCACACTAATGCTTTCAAAAATGAGATCCAGAATTGGAGAGCTGGAGTGGATGGAAATGCTCACTGAAGGGACCGAAGGGAGATGGTTTAAGAACAACTTCCCCACCTAATGGTGGGCTAATGTGAGGACAGGACCATTTCTCCCCGGGGATTTCTCCACATCAGACGATAGGTTTCTTACGAAGGAGCATTTTCCAAATGCAGCTCCTGACCTACTTCCATTCTGCCTTCTCGGACAATCTTATCACAAATCTGGAGACAAGGACCCACCATGCGAATTTTCCATTCAAGGAGAATACCTTCTCTTTTGGATTTCCTATGCTATGGCCCTCTATTATCCTGGAGCTCAAAGTCATTTATGATAATTCCTGGACCGTGACATTATAGTCTTTGTGATTTAATAATAGAATAGGGGAAACATAAATTAAGAAGGCATTTAAATTCTGAGTTGGGAGCATGCGTCATTGAATATATCTAGTTTTTTTTTTTCTTTTCCCCTTTTATGTTTCTCCTCTAAATACACACCACACCTGCAAATACAGAAACAGTACATCTTTGTAAAGATCAGAAGAGACAAGAGGAACAATGTGCAATAATGAAGGGAGATGAAGGAAGATACAGACATTTAGGTGAAAACTCAAGGATAAATGAGGAAGACAAAAACACACCTCCAGAAGGAGACAATCTGAACTCTCATCCTTGAAAGAAGTCAGTTTGACGCTGGTCTCCTGTTTAAGGGAATCAGTTTTAAGTAAATCTGGCTGACCTCCCACTTCATTATGCACTGACTTTATTAAATATATGGCTATATCCTTTGTCTTTAAAGAGCACCACGTGACTCTAGAAATGATACATTTAAGTGTCATTGTTCAGGTTAAATACTGCCACTTGGAGTTACAATGTAAAATTTTCAACACTAGGAAAAGGTCATTGCAAAGAGATTCAGTGGTGTTAGCAGCACTTTAAAATGACTCCTCAAGCAATTCCTGGAACAAAATAACTAGGATGTTGGGGAAGCAGAAGATATACTCATTTCATTTTTTAAAATTATCTAAGTCCATATTGCTGAAATTAATTTATCTCCTCTAGATATGCCACATCTACACATTTATAAGAATTAGATTATCGACTTTTTTCTTTATGATCCAGTTATCCAAAATCAATGGCAAACTGTGTTGTATCTTTCAAATCTGTTACATAAAATAATTATATCAAATTTAATGTCCTTTGAAATGTTACTATCCCAAGCACTGAAAAAAGCAAAATTTAAGCATAAATTTAATCATCTATAATATAGAAGAAAAGAAAAATATTATGATAAAAGCATCTTGATATGGTTTGGATTTAATAAATTGGTGACAACATAGGAAAGATTATGAGCTGTTATATCAACTTTGACTTTGTAAGTTTTATAATTGTGAAATTAGTAAAGACCCTTCAATTAAGAAGAAAATGTTTGGGGAGGTATGAGCAAAACAGAAACTGGCATAGTTGCTGTTAATATTTATTTTTGCATTTTCCAGTTTATAATAACTCCTCATTTGATGCCCAGCATATTTCCACTCCTCTATTAAATGTTTGAATGGAGGATTAGGTACAGCATTAGGGGTAAATAGCTATGGATTCGGCTAATTTTAAGGTAGAAGCAAGGACACAGTCACACAGTTTTTATGACTGTAAATTATGTCCTGGGGGGTTACAAACTAGTTGAGGAAACGCTGAAGACATAAGGTTAAAATATAAAATAGCAACAAAATAAATGCTCAAGACAAAAGGACTTGTGTTTTCTTAAAGAATTTAAAAAGGGGCTGCAATGGTTTAAAAAAAGTGACTAAAATTTGGGCTTAAGTGTGAACTTGACAACTAAGTAAGATTTATGGCTTTAACGGAGATGAAAGGGAAAATTTCAGAACAGGAAGAAATGAGTGAAAGTTTGGATTTAGGCATGGAGTGGTGAGCTGGTAAGGAACTCTTTGGGAAGAAACCCTGCTTTGTAGAGTTTGCTGATTTCTGGTGTCAATACTCCCACCGTGGAGGGGATGCCAAGCTAACAGCTTGGTGTGAGGAACACAGCACTTGGGAGACACGCACACAGTTGGCTTTTGGGAAGTCAGACCAAGCAAAGCTTCGCGTGGAGACAGAAGCATAACATCTGTGTCTGGGAACACTAACGGATGAAAGCAGACAAGTCAGTTCAGACGAGGTGATGGAGCTCCAGGGCAGCATTTTCAAGGGTTTGCACTTAATTCTTGTTGAGTCACTGAAGTGGTCTGGCTGAGAGAGGACAGGTGATGATGAAGGCGTGTGTGCTGGGAGTGGGACTAAGGAGGAGAGGGTAGGATGAAGGCTGAGATTCTGGATGTGGCGCTCATTTTACCCACTTGAAGCTGGTCTGGGTGAGAAGAAAAAACAACTGGAACGGGATGGTTGGAGTGGGAAAGGGGAGACGTGAAAGACAGTGACAGAATAAAAGGGGCAAGCAGGGAAAAATGGAGAGAGTGACTGCAACGTTTCCACAGAGTGAATATCAGATACACAGTGGTAGAAATAGGGAAAAAAGAATATATTTAGGATATCCAAGTGACAGAGTCCTTAAACAGTATCACTTAGTTGAGGGAATCAGTGAAAAGACAAGGGAAGGGACACAGAAATCTGGATTTTGAGGACACCACTCTTTTGACAATAGAAGATGTAAAATAATTAATAGCACTAAGGAAAAAAAGAAGAGAGAGATAATAGACCTGAGGAACATGCAAGAAAATGAGCATTTCTGGAGGAGTAATGGATGCGTGTGGTAGAAAATATCCATAACAGGAATTTCTCTAGGACACAGGGATGATTTGAAGATGGTGAATCTGACCTCTGGTAATTACCAGCTGGAATACCTTGAACAAGTTATGTTTCCCATCTAACCCTCAGATGCCTCACGTGTAAAATACTTCTTTAATAAAATACCTACTATGAAGATTACACATGAAAAAGTAATGCCTGCTCATAACAAGCAATCAATATGTACTAGTTACCAGCTGTAGTAATAATGGCAGTAGTAGTAATAGTACTTGTAGTAATAGTAGTAGTAGCGGCAGCAGCAGCAATATGCCATAACTAAGATAAGTAGCATTGGGAAGATCTCATGAGACTGCAACACGTAACAGAGATAACAAAAAAAATAGAAAAGTATTCATTAAATAGCATAGATGAAAATATAAACAGACTGATGAAAACAACACATTTTGATATGAGGACTTAAGCTAATGCTGTGGATTTCATACATGGATAAAAAGTTGGACATGGGTTCTTGTAATAAACTATAATGGAAAATAATTGAAAAAAAGAATATAGACACATCCATATATATAGGTATAACCAAATCACTTTGCTGTACACCTGAAACTAACACAATATTGTAAATCAACAAATATTCAATAAAAAAAAGTCAGACATGGGTTTGTGTCTTAACTCATCATACGCTATCTTTTGGAACCTTTTGAAAATTAAAATTGTGCTTCTTTTCCTGTTAAATGAGTGTGAGTATTTATTATTTCAGTGGAGTTTTGTGAGAATTCAGTGATATGATTCAGGTAAAGCACTTAGCACATTTTCTGAATTACATTAAGACCTCAATAAATGTAAGCTACACTTTTACATTTGAAACCATAAAGTGAGTTTTTTGTTAGGAAAGTCAAAACCTAAGGGTCAAAGTATGCTGTTTCCTAAAGTCACTGGATCAGGAAAACAATGTCACAGAAAAGGCTAAAAATCACAAGGCTTCCAGAAAACTGATTCTAATCTTGCAACAAATCATAATGAGGAACACTTGCACTAGTGCAATCCTTTATGGTCTATCTCCAAAGCCCAAGAGTGTTGAAAGAGTCTTCCAACGGTACAATTTAATTATCGAGGGGTATCTGCCATTTTTAATGAGAAAAAGATAAAAAAGGAAACTTCACAGCAAAGAGGCCATAAATGTGTGCATTAAATCTTAGAATGCTATGACAATAAGTGATAAAAATATGTAGAAGTCCACAAAGTTTGAGAAACAGGATGAAGAAAAATTTGGATGTTTAAGGAACATATCTAAATCTGTTACTGACTTTACAGGGTGCAGCCGTGGTTTCTTAGGTAACGTACAATATTGCTTTAGGGAGCAGAATGAGCTGACATGGGAAGACCCAGTGCGATGCGTCTTGCTTTCGTGAAGTGGAAACTTTTTCAATGTCAATTCCAAAGCCATTTGCTTAGTGCAGGTGTCAGCTCATCATACACCCTCCCTGTACAGCACCTACCTCTGCAAAACGGGGCTGGGAAGTCCCAGGACGCTCCATTCCCAGGGCTGACGATGCAAGTCAGGATGGCGTGACCTTCCAAGATGTAGCCGGAGAGACAGCTATACCGGATCTTGTCTCCTATGTTGAATCTTGTTCCGTGGAGAACTCCTTTCAGTATTTCTCCGGGATTTCCACATGTGTGGCTGGGTAAAACTATTGGGAGAAAAAAAGAGGAGAAAGAAATATAAGTTAAAGGAAGATTTTCTACTGAGATCCATTTATATCGCAAGACATGGACCACTTCTGAACTACTAAAGTTAGCAAATCTAGGACAAAAATTATCTTAATTTTGTCGAAAAATTAAACAGAGAAATGGATTTGTGTTTTGTAAAATCTGTAATTTAGTACTTTTGGAAAGAAGTATTTAAAAAGTATAAATAAGTGGATTTTGTTAAGAGGGGAAGATACAGTTCTGCTTAGATTCACTGTTCTAAATGACATCTAGATTATTTTTTCAATTATGAGATCCTACAGTCCCACATAGTTAGAAATCAGATAATACAGCAGAATATAGATATCTGAACAAAGAACAGAAATACAGCATGAATGAATAACCATGCCATGTTTTTCCTTATTCCTCCAGGACCAGCACTGCCTGATACACACCAGTAGTAAGTGTTCAATCAATGTTTGATGGATAAACAACTGAATTAAATAATAAATTAAGGGGCTTCCCTGGTGGCGCAGTGGTTGAGAATCTGCCTGCCAATGCAGGGGACACGGGTTAGAGCCCTGGTCTGGGAAGATCCCACATGCCGCGGAGCAACTAGGCCCGTGAGCCACAATTACTGAGCCTGCGCGTCTGGAGCCTGTGCTCCGCAACAAGAGAGGCCGTGATGGTGAGAGGCCCGCGCACCACGATGAAGAGTGGCCCCCCGCTCGCCGCAACTGGAGAAAGCCCTCGCACAGAAACGAAGACCCAACACAGCCATAAATAAATAAATAAAATTAAAAAAAAAAAAGCAACAGTCTTTAAAGATTATCTAAAAATAATAATAATAATAATAATAATAAATTAAAAATGTCATTTGCTAATCTATCAGACTTTTACAAAAATTATACCACTATTATATTCCAAGCCATCTGTAAGGCTCTATGCATTTGGAGTGTCTGATTCACAACAAAGTTTTAAGTATCAGTTTTGACAAACCAAGTACTGTCTCACTTGCATTTCAATGAGATAGCCTTGATTCTGGTCTTTCTTGGCCTCCTCACTTTTCACAGCGATAGGCTTCTCTGTCTAATTCAATTGCCTTGAAACCTAATGGACACGATGCCGTTTCACACTCATAGAACGTACTTTTGAACTTAATTGAGGCACCATTAAGCTGAATAGACGAAGTTGATGATTGTTGGCTACTGTCTCCATATTTCTGGTTTAAATTTAGCATATCATCAGTAAATTAGCTGCTATTATGTAGAATTCAAATAAACCAAGGATCCTACCATATAAAAAAGAAATGATTTCCCAATAAAAAGTATTTCCAAATGAACAAAATTATTCTATTTCTGTATCCAATTTTTTGCATTGGTATAGGGGTACATTTTGGTATATATGTATAATACAGACCACTTTTTCTTTTTTCTTTGTTTGTAAACAGAGAGATAAATAGATGTTTCCCAGTGAATAGGGAGGGAATTTCACTGATTTCCAAGATTAATTTTATTTTGGTATTAAATACATACGAACTAAACTATATAGAAACACTTAGAAAACAAATACTACAATTTAGATGTTTAATACTACTGACATGTTTATGAAATCACTATATAGTCACAGTTTGCTCAGTTCTAGTTTTTCGAAAATAATTTCTGAAAACAGTCTAAAAAAACCTGTTTGATAACATAATAGAAAATAATTCAGTATAATCTATAATCATCTATGGGTCTTTTATAAAAAAGAAATTGTTTTTAATTCCACATTCACCATCCCTAAGGCAATAAATCTATTTTTTAAATGTTGTTTAAAAACATTTTTAACTGCCTGGAATTTAACTGTCTATGATTTCCTAAGGTAGAAAACTTTCAATTCTATCTTGGAGGATCACTTTATTTTATGACCTGGGGTGTCCAACAGCCAGCCTGAGCTAGGGACCTTATAATCAGAGACGGATGTGAGACATGGGCTGAATTTCTATCATCAACAGAGAGAGAAAAAGAGATGGAGTTGGAGGGGAATATGTGAATATAAATGCTTCTGGTGTTTTTCTTCCTTGTCCAGAATGAAAATTTTTATTTCAACCAACCTTATAATTTAGGAAAAAAATACTAAAATGTTAATGTGAACAATGTCAGCAAGAGAATAGAAGTAACTGAGGATGATTTAAAACATTTACTTCTAGTTGCAAACAAACACGAAAATGCAAACACGCACATAATATTACAGAGGCATCAGCCATTTCATTAAGACATTATCAAAATATCTTAAATTGTGAAAAATGGGCAAAAATGATTATAGGTCTACACAAAGATTTACGACTCAGACACGCAAAAAAATGCCAAGACATGAAAATCCAGTGGCTGGACAAAACTAATTTAAAATAAACCCAACCCCACTGTCACTTCTGCCATTTTTATTTGAACTAACTTTTCAACCAGTTTCCCTGAAGATGGTGAAGGTCTCTTGGTGTCTCCCAGAGCAATAAGGACACATTAATTAGTAAATACTTATTGAATTGACTTGGACTCTACATTTAGTTTGCTTTAATCATTCCTTGAAGTAATGTGCACTCTTTCTCATAGATGCTTCAAGAAATTCCTAGTAGGGTGATGGGAATCAGGCACCCAGTGCAGACACTTGTGGCTGTGAAAGGATGTTGAAAGGAGCTCTGGGCACACTGCTTTCCTCTCATGGCAGGTTTCCACCCATCAGATCCCACGAAGCCAAGTTTGTACATCCAGGGCTTGAAACCTAGGCTGTCATTCCAATTAGGCTCATTGAAAATCCCTCTATAACACTTCTGCTTTGGCAAGTGCAAATGGTCACAATTCAATGACTTAATTAGGCTATCACATCAAACCTTTGACCCAACTGTTTCAATCATTAAATGGATGCCATTTTCCAGAAGAAAAGTGAAAACATGATACTAAAATAAAATATGTCACTAATATTCCTCATGAAATGGGACAAAAGGCTGGCGGACAGAAGTCTGAAATTCATCAGAGGAGCGACAGCATTTTTAACAGGATGTGCACAATTAATGACATTTCATTAGCCAAGTGCATTTGGAAGCTGGCTCCCCGGAGGGTGAATGTCAGACTATTTGTTTACACTTGGCCTTTCCAGGAGTCTCACTGCAGCTTAAGGAAATAAAACCTCAAACACCCACCTGACATACACCCCTGGAAATGAAACCAGCGATGCGTGATGTGTGTGTCCACAGACTGCCCTCCACTCCCTCCTGAAACCTTTGGGAAGGATTAGAACAATCCACTGTACTCATCTTCCGGAATGCTTTGAAAGCTAGATTTTCAAATCTGGAAACCTGACACTTATTCTCTGTCCTGACTCTCTGAATCGTGGCGTGGCCGTTTGGTGGGACGAGAAGATACAGAGACAGCAGTTTCGTGACAACAGCAAGGAGGGTTTCTTAGGGGTGGGGGAGAAATTTAAGGCCATCCACTTCCAGAGTCTCTTTCTCCATGTGAAGAAAAACATTGCGGGAGATAGGCTGTGTAAATGCCTACTATGCCTGCAAAGCTACGGGATCTGGATGAGAAGAACTCAAAGAGGAAGTGAGTTTTAAGTATACTTCAAGGTGGAAAGTGGTACAGTTTGGCCAAATTAAAACAGAAAGATCATTTTTAAATGAAGGATGTAGGAGTGGCAAGTGGCTACAGAAAAGTACCCAGCACAGTGGGTTATCATTATTCCTGCTCTAATGTAATAATAATTAGTAACACTTATACAGCAGGTGCTATTAGCTAGACACGGTTTTAAGTGGTTTATATATGTTAACAGTATATAGGAAGTCAGTCCCATTATTATCCCCCTTTTAGAGAGGAACAAACTGTGGCACAGAGAGGTTAAGCAACTTTCTCATGGCCACACAGCTGGCAAGTATTGGTGATAGGATTTGCACATGGGGGATCCAGCATTTCTGCCCTTCAGCACTACAATAAACTTTCTTATGAAACTGCTGTCAACATCAAAAGAAATAAAGATAATTAAAATGCCATTAAATCTGTCGTGTTCTCAATAGAGCTTTGTTTGATATAATAAAAGGAATATAAGGATTTGGGAGAGTTACGATGTTTCCTCAGGTAAAACTGAAGGCAAAATGATTACATGGCTTTTTAAAAATAAGTTTCAAGCTCTCAGGTAAATTTGCAGGATGGGAGAAAGGAGTCAGGAGGGACTGCGTAACAAAGTTAACACAAGAAAATGACAAGTTGGCAGGCACTTGAAATCTTAGAGGCTGGATTTTCAAAAGATTTTGAATGGCAGCTGTAAGACATTATAATCTTATAAGAAGTGAGAACACAAAAATGCCCGCTGGAAAATGATTTTGACTGTGTGAACTGAGTTTTGGGGAGTGTAAAGCATGTATGGCCAGGTGACCCCTGGATGAGCTTATTGGTCTTACACTTTAATTTTCCTGGTTGATCTTTCATTGGTTTGTATCTTGAAGTGTAAGGGAGACACTGTTTTCACCTCACTAACCTGGATCTATGAGCAGCTGAAGCTCTACCACCCCAAACAATGTAGGCATCAATTCAGATATAAATGACGGTAAATCTATGATCAAGGAACTAAATGGCAAATCAAGAGTTAACTACTGAGGAAGAAACAGCAACAAGAGGAGGAATTTATGGTGGTGACCCAGGAAAATCACCGTCTCCATGGTGTACCCCAGAGTTACAAGAAAATAGGCGACAACCAGAAAAGTTCCTAAGTTTCCTCTGATTTACAGAGTAACAGTGGAGGGAAGAAAAAAGAAGTATAATTGCGAGCCCAGATGTAAACCTTCTGGAATACCCAAAGTTCATGGGGGAGGAGGGAAATAATGATTAAACAAAATAGAAAAATGGCCACAAAGTTAAGATCAAGACCAAACAGAGCCTAGGAGTCCAGCTGAGAAGCAATCATGGAAGAATGGATGCCTGGTAAAATCAACGGTGGAAAATTAAGTGTAAGTGATTGACATACAAAAAAGAGCACAGCAACAAGAAATAACAGCAGGTGAACTTTTCAATTATCACTGAATTGCTGAAGAGAAAATTGCGTGTACGTTAATTTTCTCAGGTAAATTTACCTATACTTCCGCCACAAGGTAGATCCCCAATGCTTTCATTAATGACTTATAAGCAGATATACAATTTTTTATGACCATCTTTCTTCTTCTCAAAAGTGAACCTTACACTCAATAAATGGACGTTCAGTTGATTACCAGTTGCTCAATATTTATATAATGATGAGGTAAGAGTATTTCTAAAAATTGAAAAGGACATTAAAACAAACATGACCACAAGCCCTGGTAGATATCAGATTAATGAGAGCAAAGAAGTCAGCAACCACTCAGGAACTGATCAAAATGACCTGTGCCCTGTGCTAAATAATGCTTCTGTTTACTCTCTAATTCATGATATCCATATAACAGGGACAGTAAGACCCACTCCAAAGGTTAAATGTTACATTAAATACCACTAGGGATGGTTAACAAAACTGAATTAAAATGATTCTAGAAAACAATTCTAAACTCTTTCTGAGTCACAGTTCATTTATTAATTCAAATTTTTAAAAATCTCACTATAACACTTCTTCTATGGGCTAAGTTAGAGTCAGGTATTGGATTTACCTTCCTGCTTTAACGAAGTTTAAAACAAATCAAAATTTATTTTTTTTAAATGGCTCTCAAAGCATTGGACATCAGTCAGTGTTGGAACACGACCCTTGAGAGATGGGAATTAAATGAGAATCCCTAAAATTTCTCCAGCTTATTTCTTGGAGAGAGTTAGGGACCAAAGGTGCAGGGAGTAGAAACCCAGGTTGAGTCTGACAGTCTCTCTGAGTTGAGGAGACAGAGATGAGAGCCCCGGGGTGTCAGAGAAGCTAAATTTCACCAGAGGAAGAGGGCTCCAGAGACCTACAGAGGGCCCCTCTTGAATATGGGGTGAGTTCTTACTAATGCATGTATGGAAAGAAATGACCCAAGGCGAGTGAAAGAATTACCAAGGGATTAGAAGCAAAAGTGCCCAGGATTCTTGCAGGGCTGAGAAGAATACCTTTCCCAGCAATGAGAACAAAAACCTCCATCATTTCACTGGACACAAGTTAGTGTACTGAGAAGGCTCTAAGCTCAGCAGTGGGGAAAACACACTCTAGAGTGAATGCTGCCTGCGTCACGTACCAGAAATCTTACAAGCAACAGGATCAGAGTAGGGAGAGGCTAGTGAGGGGGTCTTGCATGGAGAATCTGAGGGGCTCTCACTACCTGGGTTATTCAACTGCAGGATCGTCAGTGGCACAACCTGAGAGTGAACGCCTACGTAAACTTTCACCCGAGGTTCCTAACTTGACTCACTCCTCATGCAGCCTTAAAAAGCAGTATCTGTAAGGACCAAACTGTTCCAAGAACTTTAACTACATCCAAAAATCTTTTGGGGAATACAAAAATATCCAACACCCTCCAAATTAAGATTCACGATGTCTGGTGTCCAATCAAGCATGCCAACAGGCAAGACGACAAAATCCATAATGAGGAAAAAGAAGAATAAAAAATTAGCCAGAAATGACACAGATGGCTGAATTAGTACACAACAGCATTAAAATGGTCATAATAATTGTATTCTATGTCTTGAAGAAGGTAAAGATCAAACACGTTAACTAGACACGTGGGGGGAAAAAGGCAGAGATTATTAGATTGGATTTCAAAAAGGCAGTGATACACTGATGCCAAGAAACACACTTTAAAGACACAAAGCAACAAAAGTAAAATGAGAAATATTAATCAAAAGAATACTAACATTAATCAAAAGAACACTTAAGTTGCTATGTTAACATCACACAGTTTTAATGCAAAATAATATAACCAAGGATAAAGAGGGTTATCTCACAATGTTGAAAGGGTGAACATAACAATCCTAAACATTTGTGTATCGAATAACAAAGCTTCAAAATACATGAGGCAAACACTGATAGAACTGCAAGGAGAAATGAATAAAACCAAGTTATAGCTAGAGATTTCCACACTACTCTCTTAACTGACAGAAAATCACTAAGCATATAGAAGCCTTGAACAAAACTATCAACCAACTTCTAATCAATAGTTAAAAAAAAATAAGTCAAAAGGGGTATTAGGAAATCTTTGAACTAGACGAAAATGTTAAAAGAACATATCAAAGTTGTGGGATGCATTGATAATCATGCTGTTAGGAAAAGTCACAGCATACAGAGTTTATATTATGAAAGGAGAAAGATCTCAAATAAATCACTTAAGACTCCATCACGAGTAACTGAAAAAGAAACTTTAAGTATTGAAGACAAAAGTAGACATCATACGTCAATAAAGCTGTAAACAGGGCTTCCCTGGTGGTGCAGTGGTTGAGAATCTGCCTGCTAATGCAGGGGACACGGGTTCGAGCCCTGGTCTGGGAGGATCCCACATGCCGCGGAGCAACTAGGCCCATGAGCCACAACTACTGAGCCTGCGCGTCTGGAGCCTGTGCTCCGCAACAAGAGAGGCCGCGACAGTGAGAGGCCCGCGCACCACGATGAAGAGTGGCCCCCGCTCGCCGCAACTGGAGAGCCCTCGCACAGAAACGAAGACCCAACACAGACGAAAAAATGGATAAATAAATAAATAATAATTAAAGGTGCTAATAATTAAAAAAAAAAAAAGCTGTTAACAAATAATGTCAATATATTTCATACCTCCTTTCCCCCACAAATACATTCCAAGTTGTTATCAGTGATCGGACTGCAAAGGTGAAGATGCCTCAGATCCTGCCCTGGAGATGGCATGCAGTCTGGGAGACAGCAGAGGAGGAAACAATTTCAACAAAGCGTCTTAAGAGCTGATGCAGAGGCTTGTGGATAGACTATGAGGGTAAGAAGGAGTTGTGAAGGTCTGAACAAAGGAAGAGACTTAAAGGGAGGAAAAACATATCTCTCTAGCTCTAGCTCTATCTCTAGCTCTATTTCAAGCAGACTGCTGGAGGGGACTTCCGGCCAGGTAAAACATGAAGCATGCAGACATGCAACACTTTGGAAGGAGGAGTTTTGGAGGAAACACACAGGTGCAGGTAGCCTCTGGGGGCTGCTGGGTATCTATCTTGACAAGGTGACATGAATGCAGAATGGTCAATTTGTAGTTATAAAAGACCAAGTGTATTCTTATAATTTTACCAGTGGAAGGCTGTAGGTGATGGTAAACATTTATTACAGTGCTTCAAATCACAGTTTTAATTACCTTAAAATAATAACATTTAGCACTTGCTGAACATCTGGGTTAAACACAGACACTTCATCTATGCTACTGCTAATTCCCCAAAGAGGCATCATTTTCCAAATTTACCTATAAAGAAGATGGGGAACTTGGTTGAGGTAACACAGATGAACCCACGTCTGTATAAACCTGGGACATTTCCACCACCATACTGCTCGTGTTGATATAACTGAAATGTTTTGAAATAGAACTGTAATGTTAGAAATAACTTGGGGACAGTTTAATGGGAAAAAAAGCTGAAGAACTAGGAACTGGGATCTTGTCCTTTCTTGCCCATTAGCCGTCTTCCTCTGTGATATCATATTTTATTTTCCATCTTAACAGTGAGAAACAGAAAGAGAGAAGGATAAACTCATCAATTATATAAGGTGAGAATTCTGTACAACAACTGCTATCTCAATGTATATAAGTTCTGGTGCCTTTCTCGACACTTCTTCCTGTGAAGTGAAAAATGCAAATGCCAAAGGGAAATTGGAGACAGCATCTTTGAGGATTACTGCAACATTTAAAAATTAAACAAAATACAGTTATCATTTATTATTTCCTTCCTGGGACACTGTCTTAAGCTACAGAAAATCCAGTCAAGTTTTTTCTATTCCAAACTCTAAGCTCCTTCCTCCCTCCTTCCCTCCCTCACTATTATTTTTTCCCCCTAAATTTATTGAGATATAATTGATATTAAGCTCTATATAAGTTGAGGGTGTACGGCATACTGATTTGACTTACACACATTACATACATCGTGAAATGACGACCACAATAACTGTAGTCGACATCCATGATCCCGTATAGATGCAAAAAAAAAGAAAAAGAAAAAAATGTTTCCTTGCGACGAGAACTCTTAGGATTCTTAACTCCAGGCTCCAAGATCCTTAACCATAAAAGGGGCTCAGCTTGATTCACCTGCAGTCGTGTCCCTGAGGGCGGCGACCCCTCCAGAGGGAGGGATCAGGAAACTTCATTCTCCAGGTGATGCCACCTCCGATTGCGCAACAAGAAGCCTCCCTTCATCTGGGCCTCGATCGCAGAGCTACAGCCTGGGTCCCTGGGGCGCCGACCCTCGACACGGGCTGGGTGCAGGCACGTTACCTGGTGGGGCTGGGGGAGGAGAGGCGGCAGGGCTGGGCAGAGAAAGGTACTGAGCTGCAGGGCACTCATGACGAAGCCTCAGACCATCCTCCAGGGAGCTCTGGGTCTGGGTTGGTTTCCGGATGGTCTCAACTTGGGGTGAGAGGCCACAGCCCCTCCAGCAGATTACCCAGTTACGAGATGAGGCTGTCCCGACACACACACACTGACAGGTGTCACCTTAGACGCAGCAGCTCCCTCTGGCCAGGATCAATTCCCGGAGATGGTCTTAAGCAAGAGTTTCCAGCTGCCAAACTCCAGCACTGAAAGGTTTAACTCTTTCTGTTTGTTTGTGTTTTTTACTTCCCTGTGGGATCTGAAACTAGCCCTATTTAACATCTAGTTCATGGAGGTGTTTTGTTTTTTTTCAAATTTCCTGGAATATACCTAAACCTTCAGGTTGACAAGAAAAGCTGTTACCAGAAAGCTTTACATTCAGGGTACCATGCGGCAATAACAGAGAAGGTGAGAAGGTAGTGGACAAGAAAGGGTGTGGCTTTTCTAGTGATGCCAGTGGGCCCCTGGAGAGGTGGGTCAGGGCCAGAAGGTGTGGGGTGCTGGGTTTGGGAGGCGGGGGGACAGTGGGCGAGCAGCTTGGCACTAAGGATCTCAGGAGCAAGAAGGAAGATGAAGACTCCTATTTTTTCCAACTATTCTAAAGGAAGAGCATCCTTGCAGGGGTAGGCAGACAAAAAGCTTATCAGCTGTGCATGATATGAGCAGATTGAATGTTTCAAGGACACTATAATTGAAAACAGTGCTCCCTTAGTGCTAATCAATGGAAAGTGCTAGCAGCAGGTGGAGAGCACTAGCTTGGAGCCATCTGACAGGCCTCTGATGCTGGAGTCCAAATGCTGAGCTGAACACGAGGGGAGGAGAGCCGGGCCCAAGCAGAGCCAGGGCCCCCAGGACACGGGTGCAGTCACGGCTCCAACAGGGTGCAGCTTTTTTAGAATGAAACAAACTCAAGAATATTCATGCTATTAGTGGTGTCTTAGAAAAAGAGCAAATTACTTTTAGGAAGAGAGTTACAGCAGAAATAATTTTAAAGAGGCAACACAGTACTCAAAGCAATAACTATAAGGTTCAAAGACTAAAATAAAACATGAGAACACAAGTGACCTGTAAAATACAAAGATTAAATTACACACAGAGGTAATTTTCAGCCATTACAAGAGATGTCGTTTCCACCTCCTGATCACGCACTGTTTCTTTCAGGCTCTTGGCATTGCTTGATTGGTTTTTTTTTAACATTAGGATATTTATGCCTATATTCATGTACACGTACACAACACATACACACACGCACACGTGTGTCTTATGAAGTGCATAGAAAAATATACGTCTGAGTAATTCAAATCAAGTACATACATTAGATCCCTGTACACGGACGTAGATATAATTTAAAATAATGATTCTATAACTTCATTTAGATACATAGCATAGGTTTTATAGCGATTAAAAGCTCTTCTTTTAATTTTAACATACATTTGTACAGAAAATAATGAAAGGAGTTTAACGATTTCTAAAAGTCATATGGCTTTATCTATTATTTCCAATTAATAAATTCTTGGCTGTCACTCAGTCTAACCTGATTGACTTTTTCTTCTATGGGAGCCTGCACCTACCTTCTAAAAATAGTCTTAAATTAAAGCTATGGACATAAGCAGTTTCAGTTTACCAGGCATTGGTATATTACTAATTTATGATTTTCATATTCATTTGAACTTAAAAGATTTTTCCATGATTGAATTCATATAAAGAGCTCAAGCTTTATTAAAAAGAAAGTCTTTTGGAAAAGGTTAAAGCGTGCTTCTTTGTCATGTACTATCTCTCTTTCTCTCTCTCTCTCTCTCTCTCACACACACACACACACACACACACACACACACACACACACACACCTCTTCAATATCCCTCTGGCTATCCCTTCTCCTGTGCATTTTTCCATCCATTTCCGGCACCAAGGAAAGGGACCTTTTTACAACAGTCAGGTCAGGCCCACCCCTACTGAGGGCCTTCCTACTGAAGTCAGAATAAAACCCAGACCCCTTAGTAGGTGCCGCAACACCCACATGGCCCAGCCACGGTCACTACCTTCTCTGACCATAACTCCTAAACCTCTCGTTGCACTTCAGCCTCATAGGTCTTCCCCAAGGTTCTTGAAGAGGACGCAGAGTGCCCTCCCTCCTCTGAGCCCGCACAAGCTTTATTACCTCTGCTCAGATTACTGCCCCCTCCACCCCTCCCCAGACCTTTACGTGAGTTTTCTTATCCTTCGTGTCTCAGCTTGATCACCATCATTTTTCAAAGCTCTCTCGTTCAGTTGACCTAAAATAACTCTGTTCTTGCCTCTTAGTATTTTCTATCGCGTCATGGTTTAGTTTCTTCCCATCACTACTACAATTTTAAATGATTTCATTTGCTTGTTTACTGGTATCTATTCCACCCCAGAATTGAGCTCAAGGAGAGAAGGCTTACTAGTTCTCTGATTCACGTTTGTATCCACAACACCTGCAATAGCATTTAATATATAGTGGAGACTTCATACACGCCGTATGGAATAAATGAATTAATCACTGAATGAGTGAATGAATGCACACACTGGTTGGGTTGGAAATTCTGAATTCCCAAGAAGTGGAATCTTTATCTTAATCAGAGTCTTTATCTGAAGATGACAATTCTTAACATCTTAGGAAAGATCCTGCATCTCAAAGAGAATTTCAAACACTCCAGGAATAAATACTGGGTTGGCCAAAAAGTTCGTCTGGTTTTAAGTAAAAATAAAAGACATTTTTCATTTTCACGAACTTCACTGAACAACACATTCACTAACCGAACGAACTTTTTGGCCACCCGAATACAAGCCTGCCTTTACACGAAGCCTGAATTAATCTCCATTCGCATCAATGAGGAGGATTCACGTGCTCTGGACAGGAAAGGAAGGCCCTGGACATCGCAGGAGTCATGTGACCTAAGCTAACACACAGAGACCTACAACGCTCACTCCTGTAAGATGCTAGAAGCCTGATCTTTATTTGTTTTGAAGTGTAGTGCCCTGAGTTACAGCAGCCTTTTTCAAAGAGAGAACCAGGAAAAAAAAAAAAAAGAAAAAAAGACAGAAGAAAGAAAAAAAGGGCAAAAGGATCCCGCTGGGAATCTGTGCTGTGAGCAGCAGACCTCCTGTGGACAAAGTCTTGCGGGAACAACGCCAAACTTGGTGGATTTCTTCAAGTGTGCACATAAATTCATCTAGGTTTTGAAGAGGCAGGAAAATATATGACAAAGTCAAGTCAGACTAGGCAGTTCCTTTAAATTTTGGCCTGACACCGGAGGGCTGAGCAAGTCCCATAGCATAAGTTAGCTAAACGAAGCTGCAAGGTTGAAAATGCTGGGGCAGAATTAAAAGCACTCTCTGAATATAAAGAGAATAGCACACAGGAAGTCAACTCTGATAGGCAGCATCCCATAATCAGGTGGATCTCTAATATCAATATGATCAATATTTTGTTCACCACATTATATAAGAACAAATTACATTCAGATAACTCGTCATGTATAGCATAAGGGATGTGCAAGGGCTTCTAGATTCTCACTTGGACGTGATTAATATTTGGGACCTTATGTTAGATGGGGAACCAGAATGCTGTAAGTCTCTAATTTTTATTAGAATGATCAATAACTTTTACTAAAAGTTGGGTGAATTATTGATGAGGCTTGAAATTAGTTACTCTAATTATGATAGAGGATAATTTATAGATCAGAAGACTTATTTATTCAACATATACTTGCTAACTTTCTGTTATTTACATTACAAATATGTAAAATCTTACAAAGAGGTTTGAGAGATGACTTTTTTCCCCAGAGTGGCTGCAACTCTCCATTTGGGGTTGGAGGCTCCCCTTACCCCACATGGAATTTCCCGTGAAGATCAGGGCAGAGCTGAATTTCAGTCCTGTATCTGCTTATGGGCATGTCATTATGGCAGACTGGTAGTGGTCTCTCGATAGCTAAGCTCCCCTCTTTTCTTAGAACAGACCTCCCCCTACCACTGCCAAGTCTTAACTAATGTTATGAACTGAATGTTTGTGTCCCCCTAAAACTCAGAGGTTGGGATACAAACCCCTAAGGTTATGACAATTGGAGGTGGAGCCTTTGTGAGGTGATTAGATCACGAGGGTGAAGCCCTCATGAATGGGATTGGTGTCCTGATAAAAGGGACCCCAGAGAGCCTCACTCTCTTCCCCCACGTGAAGACAAAGTTAGAAGTCAGCAGGCTGCAGTCTGGAAGAAAGCCTTCACCAGAGCTGGACCCCGCTGGCCCCTGGTCTCAAACTTCCAGCCTCCAGAACTCAGAGAAATAAATTTCTGTTGTGGACAAGCCACCCAGTCTATACTACTTTGTTATACCAGCCTGAACTGACAAAGACAGCTGAACATATGGCCACACAGAGAGGATCATGTGTCCTCATCTCTCTTGAAAATAGGCAGGGACAGATGCTGAAGTCCAGAGCAGGAAGATGTGATGGGGAGTGAAGGGTGCCACGTGCAGATTCCTCGCAAGGGAGCTGCCTACCCTTTGCTCTCTCTTCTCTCCACTGGAAAACTGGAGAGGGGGTTGGTGGGCTGATCTACCTACGACCACATAGATAAAGACAGGAATTTAAGGAATGGCTACCTGAGTAAATAACATATGGAATGGAGTCATCTGCCCAAGCTGGACTTCCTTCCCTCCCCTAAACTGTTGCATTAGAGAGAGAAGTAAAATTCTTCCCAGCCTCAGCTGCTGTATTTTGGAGTCTTTTTGTTATAAGAGTTTAGTCTATGCCCTAGTGAATGCAATCATCTAAAATGCTGACAATTATAACTCCTATAAAATTCATCACTCTTCCTAGTATGCTGTGATTTTGGATGTATGTAACTGATTTTCCTTCCAGACCGTAAAACACAGATTAGGAAACTTCTCTGATTAATTATGTAATGAACGGACCCGATAATAGTGCCTTACACAACTAAGTTTAGTAAATGTTAATTCTCATGTTTGTCATTTCCTGAAGATTTAAGATGACAACTATCTTTATCTGGACATATAATAATGAAAATAGAAGCTCCATCAACATCTATTTATCTGTAGCAACAACTATTTAGAAAGGATGTGTTTAAATACATTGTAATGTATAGAATGTATGTGCATTTGTAACCCGAAGCTCCATGATTTCTCCTTTAAATCCATAGACCCATTAAGAGAAATGAAAAGTTTCATTCAGAACTGCTTTTTCGTTCGTATATTATTAGATGATGACAAAAACATGGCCCACTTACTTAAAAGCAGTTTGAGAAAAGAATATCTCCTATATATTCAACTAGTTAAAACTCTGCAGTTTTCTTATTCAATAGCTGAATAAAATTAGCTTGGAAAACAAGATTATTTCACTCAAATGAATACATGTTAAACAATTTCCATAATACCATTGTTGTTATCTTGAGAGATTTCAATAGTCTTCTCCAATAACTTTTCCTAAGCTAAAAAAAAAAAATCCCTCTTTATAACTACAAGTTTTACAGTACTACCTATTAATTGATCTAATACATATTTTAAGCTCATTAAACATTCAAAAATCACATCATATCAGCTTTGTGAAGAGAAAATGTTGTTAATATACTATATAAAATGTTTATATAAATTATTTCCTATAACTAAAGGTCAAAATCAGCTCATGTTTAATAATCTCAAGAATTGTAATGGATATAAAATGTTAGTAGAAAAATATTAAAACAAAAAGACTTCAATGTAATTTCAGATGCCACCAAAATAATGGTACTGGAATTTAAAAAAATCACCATGTATTAGTTGGAGATAAAAATGTGCTGTCATATACAACTAATTGGCTTGGTTATTTAATGTCTAAATAAATAAAATCTTTAGGGAAAAAATGATCAATAAATGTTATTTGTACTTCAAATGACTAACATTGAAAAAAATAGTAGGATTGATTTAAAAGGTGTAATTTTTTTTTTTTTACCATGCTAGGTTTATAAACTTAGTAATATAGTAAATAGTAAAAATATAAAATATAGCAAAATAGTAAAATATAGGTTCTATAAATACAGTAAACACTTGAGGAATAAAGTAACTGATATTTAAGCTTTTAAATAAAAATATGCAAATATGTGTACTCATTCTGCCTGGATTGCCCCCTCCTGAAAGGCTCACTTTCCAGAGACTACACAGATTTTCTTTTGTGAAATGTAACTCAACCATGGGAATCTCTGTTTTGATATTGGAGAATTGCTAATTACTTCTGCTATTACCTGAAAAAGAAGCAGCTGAGGCTTTAGAAGAGCAACAAAGAGGAGGATGTGTCAGAAGGAGAGAGGGCTTTTGCCCTGACAGACAGAGAAAGAGAAAGTCAATCTGGGCATTGGAACTGTCCAGGATTAATTACAGGTGGGGTTGTAGGCAGGGGGCAGGGGGCGTGCATCACTAATGCTGAAGAAGAACTGGTGTTACAAGTGAGGGAACTGGGGAAATACGTATTCCTCCATATGGAAATTCAAATAAAGTGTACTCATCCTCACAGCCATTCCCATTATTCTCTTTACTTGGGACCACCCAAAGCTCCAAGATAAAGAACATCATGCATTGCACGATCGATGCAAACATCAGAAAGGCAGTGATCGCTCATCATTTATTTAGGTGACTGGACAGAAAGGGAAAAACGAAACAACTCTCTCTTAGTATGTTTGACATTTGCAATAACAAAATAATATGTAAGCTTCTCACTGAAGTGTGGAGGAAGGAGATAAGACCAGCCTCTACTAAGTAAGGAAAGCAAAAACGAAAATTAATCCCACAATACCCGTTGTGATTAATTTATGACGTGCAAAATGCCAGCCACCTATTATTTGTTTATTGTGCTATCTTTGTTGCTTCATTATTGTGAATATAAATACACAAGATGGGCTTTAGCAGGCCTATCTGCTCACTCCCAGGGTTTCCCCATACGAGGAAAATCCCTCAACCCCAATTCTCCCACAGGAGGACTTATAGGAACCCAGCACTGCAGATGAGACTGGAGTCATTTCAAGTGATAAACACGACTGTGGAATTCTGACTTCACAGACAGGCTACCTTTATAATGCGAGGAATTCTTCAACTTGGAAGTACTGAAAATTAAAAGGGATAAAAAGTAAAAGAAGTAAGTAGTAGTAATAAGTCACAGAAATGACTGTCAGTCTTACCCTTCCCAGCCATAAAGCTTACATAGCTCCCTCCAGAAATGTATAAGATACTCAATGACCTTAGATTTAGGTTTTCGATTTTCAATGATCTTAGCCTTTGCTTCTTACCAAAGAAACTGTTCTCACGACCAGCTTAGCTCTTGAGTTGCTTAGCATCTGAAAAGGAGTAATCTGCTTTGCAGCTAGTTACCTTCACGAACCAAATGTGTTTTCGAAGGCACTTCAGCTTAGAAGAAATGTATACTGTATGTTGGGAGGTCAGTTTTTCTGGAACTCAGCAACTTCTGAGTGCACTGGCAAAGTTAATGAATTAATGAATTATCCATTAATTGCTAATAGAGATTCTTAATTATCCCTAATTTTAGTCAGGGGATGTAAAAACCTCTGCTGTCTGGCCGGGGAGCTCCCCGTCTAGTCGGGAGGACAGCATGAGGAAAACGAGGATACAGGAGGTCGACTGATTTGATAAAGACAAAGCCAGGAGGACCAAACAGGAGAGGAGAAGCGGACACTGCTCGAGGACAGGGGAAGACTCATGGCGTGTGCTGAGACGAGAAGGATGCCAGACTTGCCAAGGCTGGGGTGAGGAAAGGCACTCCGGGCTACAGGAGAGGTGTGCACAAGTCTCACTTCCTCACAGTAATTGCATGATAAACACGGTGACCAAACAGATGTTGGCAAGATGAAGGCATCTCATGTGGGCACCTCTAAATAGAATGCCCCAGGGTGGAGAGCTGCAGAAAAATTCTCATTTGACCATTTTTTTTTTCTTAAGCACTAAGTGGGCGGTAAGGCCACCGAGATGTAAATAAATATGCTACAAGATTTCTGAGGGAGTCAGAGATGGATGAAAACACACACACTGCAAATAAATGTATAGCAACCAGCCATTCGAAATAGGGCGACCATTTCAGTCACCTGTTGAATTGATATAAATGTTATTGACAACGGCCATCTCCGGCAACCTGTTCTTTTTGTGGTTTATGATATACATCCAGGACCTGACATTAAAGCTCTAGAAGGAGCATATTTTAGATTTAGATTTTGTAGTCGTGCACGGAAGTGTAGCTTTTTTCTGCCAGATCAGTGCTGCCATCATCATATAGGTGGCCATCGTGTCTGATCAATGGGATCCAGTCCAATACAAACAAGGCTCCCTTTGGATGTTCTGTAACATCTGAATATTCACTGCCAGTATTATAGATGCGTTTCTCCTCATGTGCTTTGTGTGTTGAAATCCTATCATGCGAGATGAAAACATACATATACATATACATTCATAATACATAATGCTAAAGGGAAAACTGCTATAATATTGATCATTACTAAAACTGATTATCTTATGTAAAAGCTATTAACGATATTCGAGTAGATAAAGAAATAAAGTGATAGATAATCCATACACGTATTAAGAGATATTGCATTAGCTAGATAATTTAAAAAGTATATATGAGCCCATACACGGTGACTAAAAATTCAAATAATATCAAACTAACAAACCATGTAGATTATAGTATATCTATAACATATGCCCGGCACATAGTACATGCTCTGTAAGTATCCAGTAAATAAAACCAAAGTAAGACGGTTGTATGTGCTGCGTTCTTAATCTCAAACAAAATGCTTTTTAAGAACTAGCCATTCAACTGACAGATATTATTGGCACTTACGGTGTGCCGCATTTAAGGATCTTCTCTAGATCCTTGTGACGAACCCGTGAACACAACAGAGGGTCCCTTCCTGAGTCTACATTCTACCAGGGAGAGCCAGACACAGAATAAAACACCCTCAGTAAGTAAATTGTTCAATTTAGTATGTTAGAAATGTTCAGCAGCTGCTGTTTTTAACCTGCATTATTTATTTAAATAAATAAAGTTTGTTTAATTCCAATTAAACATACAACTTTCAAGAAATGACTTCTCTGAGAGCACTTTGTATCTGGTAAGAATGAATCAGAAGAGAACTCTGCCGTGTCAGCATTTCACGAGTAGGGAACACCCCAAATCATGTACCCTGATGTAGGTGACAAGTCATCTTTGACTTGGACTTAATAAAAGCATGAAGCGTTACGCAAAAAGCGAGAATGTGTCAGAGAAATGGAGGTCCCTAAAGAAGCATCCAGCATCCCAACCATCTGCTGACAGTAAATTCTACTGGGCTCCATGAACGTGAAGCAGGAAACTCAGAAGCTCTCGGGCCACTCAGGGTGCTAGAAAATTAGTGTTTCTGCATTGATTGTGCAGTTCCACGATCCACGATGTGACCACCAGAAATGAGAAGTAAACAAACAGGAAAGCAGTTTAATAACGGCTGGATCTATTCTGTGTCCCAGAGCTTCACTCCACTCTGCGCTTGTCCCCAAGCCCCACCCCCCCATCAGATCTCTGTGTTCTTCCATTGTTTCTATTCCTGGATCCCCGCAAGATGCTGGCCAACCAACAGGGCTTTTCACAAATTATATCGGAGGGCTTTCCTGGGTGGTCTTCTACCTGAATATTAAGGAGGCAGAAAACAAACGCCTGCGTGTTGCTTACTACCTCACCGAGTGGCCCACGCACTCAGGGATGGGATGCAAGAGACCACGCTCTGAGCTCACCTGTGGAAGGATGTTAAATGAAGCACTGGCTTCAGGAGTTTTACCCAAGTTTTAAAATTTGGTAGCTTAACATCGCAGTTGGCTGGAGGTTAACATGCCTGCAGATCTGCACCAAGGATAACATCAAAGCGAAGCTGCCCAAGAGGCAGGCCCTCTGCTCCGACTCTGGGGACCACCGGCACATGACCCACCTAAGGAAGGGCATCTCAAGGCCACAGGAAGCACCCCCAGCTTTCAAAGATGCAAACCCTTAAGGTCTTATATGAAGGCTGACATACTCAATTCCTCTCTAAATACTTGAGATATTTAGCTAAAGGGAACTTGTCTCTAATAACCTTAAAAGACAGTGAAGGGAACAGGAATTGTGCCCTGGGGGCAGTGTTTTATTGATTCTCTTCATTTAAATTAAAAAGTCAAATAATGAATTAAATTCTCTGAAACAACTGCATGGTGTGACAGGAGGTCCAATTTCACAAGGCCTTTTCTAAGAAAAAATATGTATGATATAAAATACATATTTTAGAAATAATAAATGGATCCTAAATCTGTTATATAGTATACCAAATCATATATTCTCTCATTATATGTAAGCATGAAATCAGGTTTGGGTAATTTTAATTAGTTACAAATAGCAAAGATGAAATAAATCTCTTTGCTTCTGTGACCTGTATATAGACAAACTTCAGCAAAAATGATTTTTTTTTTTAAGCATTACATTTTTTTTTAAATTATTTATTTATTTATTTATTTTTGGCTGTGTTGGGTCTTCGTTTCCGTGCGAGGGCTTTCTCTAGTTGTGGCAAGTGGGGGCCACTCTTCATGGCGGTGCGCGGGCCTCTCACTATCGCGGCCTCTCGTGTTGCGGAGCACAGGCTCCAGACGCACAGGCTCAGTAATTGTGGCTCACGGGCCTAGTTGCTCCGCGGCATGTGGGATCTTCCCAGACCAGGGCTCGAACCCGTGTCCCCTGCATTGGCAGGCAGATTCTCAACCACTGCGCCACCAGGGAAGCCCAAGAATGATTTTTAATATAAATATTTTTGTCCAAAACATTTTTTTAACTACAGTGGGCAAACTCGGTGCCTGCAAAATAAAATATAAACTTACTTTTGTGGCAGCCAAGAAAATAAGAAAATATAAACTTTCTTATCTTGGCAGAAAAGAATCTTCACGACCGGATTCTGGTCTATCTGCCCAGACCGTCTCGACATCCATTTCTTTTTTTTTTTTCTTTTATTTTTATCTGATGTTTTTAAAGGGTTTATGGCAAATTTTCTTTAATCAATGGAAAAGGACGACTCAAGATTGTTTGCAAAACCATGGGGCTCCTTTGACCAGAAGCATTTTATTTCCTCAAGGAAGTTTACCTGCTCATTGCCTCCAATCCCAAATATTAAGGTTGTCAACAAGGCCTTTCTTCACATAAGCACCAGTAGCAATAATTATTACAAACTGGGGATAATGGTGCTGAGGTGGCTTGGTCTGGCATACAGTTCAATGAGAGGTAACCCTCAGAGCAGAAGTCAAAGAGGTCATGATTATATTTACCAAAGTAAATGAAAGGTTGATGCAGTCATCTTCTTCTGGATGTCATGAAAATAAAAATATTATCTCAGAAAACACAGAAGGACATCACTTGTGCCCAGGTAGCTGAAGAAATGTCCATATCTCCAGGTTCTTATTCTCACTGAAAAAATGCCTTCCTTTCCATGTGTCTTTATGATGGAAAATCTAGAATGCATGGGTCGGACAAGCCTGGGGGGACCCATCCTGCTGACTCGACCATCGGTTCTACTCCAATGAAAACACCGGATGAACTGTATTTCTAGAAATGCACAACACCCATTTTCCTACACTGAGATTCAAGAATAGAATAATCAAAGAGCTTGAGAGTTTTGTGAAAAGGTCATTACTGAAGTGTTCACATGACCAAATTCTTTTTTTTTTTTCACATCTGTTTCAATGAACCATTCCTACCTCTACTCAGTTGTACCCTTGCTGTTTCTGAAGACAACCGGGCTCTCCCAGCTCCAGGTCTTTGTATAAACTGTTTCCTGGGCTGGTATCTCTCTATTTTTCCCTCCAACACTGCCGCCTCTTTAGCCCATTCATCACTTAATAAGCTCTTACACCACCGCCAAGATTCCAATCAAGAAAAAATTCCAGGCCTCCTCAGAGCTGGGTTACTTTACTCCCAGTTACCTTAAAGTTTACATCCCTGCAATACTGTGATTGTGGCTTAGCCTGTGGGTTCCCCCAAAGCTGGTAATCCCACTGAGAGTGGGACTCACATTCTTTTTCTCCTGTTTCTGGCTTCCGTATTTAAGGCACTGCACCCCACATCCTTTTGCTCAGTTTGCATCACATCCACATATGTGGCTCAGTTTAAAAACTTCTGAAATGATTATTAAAATATACTAGAAAAAATGATGATTGTAATACAGATGTGAATGAAAAATGTTGCCTGCCATATCTAAACAAAGGTTGCTGTAGCCTTCAGCCACTACAGTACCCCCTAGGAGAGCCCTGAGGGACCTCAGGATGGAAACAGGATGCCCGCCATCAAACCATCAGACACCGCAGGCACCCCCGATGGTGCATCTTGAGGAGACTCAGGATGATAAGCACAGGATACTGGCCCCAGAGAGCTGAGGTGCATAGCAAAGGAATGATTTCAGTGAGCCCAGACTCTTGCATCTTCCCATACATAGAAAAGTGCTAAATTCCTTAACTTGAGATATCTGGTTTTCTTTAATTAACAATCATCTTTTGATGTCCCAACTACCTGGTCTTTATTGCAAAAACTCCTATATATCCTGGCGCTGCCCACCCCTTGCCTCCTTGGAGCCGTCCCTCAGAGATGTCTGAGATGCTGTGTCCCGGGCTTAAGTCCTCAGTTTTGTCCACCAAGACACAGATGTAGAGAACAAACGTACGGATACCAAGGGGGGAAAGTAGGGGCTGGTGGTGGTGGGATGAACTGGGAGATTGGGATTGACATGTATACACTAATATGTATAAAATGCATAACTGATAAGAACCTGCTGTATAAAAAAATTTTTTAAATAAAGTTAAAAAAATTAAAAAAGATTTTTCCATTAAAAAAATAAATAAATAAATAAAACATAACTCTCAACTTTTAGGTCGTACATATTTTTCAGTTGACAGTTATTCCAAAATAGAAAAATAGTGAAGATTTAAAAATGCTCTTCCCTAGTTTGTCTCTTTAAGTTTAAAAAGTTTAAGGTTTTTTCTTTTTAAATTACATTTTACTGACACTATTTACATAAAACACTCCAATGATACTAACCATTCAAAACATCATACGAAAGGCAACAGCCCAAAACACGTAAACAACTAGAGAGCAGTTAACATTTCAAGAACTGTTGATTCTGTTTGGAAACATGTCTCCATGGTCCTTAATAGAGGATTGAACTTTTACATTGAACCAGAATATGGCTAGAGTTCATCAAAGTCATGGGTAGTTAGCAAGAGTTTATGGCCCTAAACTGTTAAAAATTTTTTGTTTGGCAAACTGCTAGAGAATAATTGAATCTATATAATCAAGAATTTTGCTTTTGTTTTACTGAGTGTGCATTATCTACACAAAGGTCATAACACGGCTTCAAGATGCAGTTTTAGTAACTTTATGTTACTTGACAGTAGCTCATCTTTTTTCCATCACCAGAAGACGTACTCGCGCTCAAATGCTGTCTGACATGGAATGCATGAATGAAGCCCATGAAACAATGCCAGGCCACTCCTTTCTGCTATGACTCTAGAAATGGCAGCATTTCCATATGAACAGGCGTAGGGGCGTTCCTTATGCCTGTGATGGAATATGTAAATTAAACAAGAGAGGTGGTCAACCATCTGTTGTTTCAATATCTTCACAGAAGAAACCAAACTTGAGTTCATTGCCTTTGCACTCTGAGTTTCAGGACAGCTACCTCTGTTATTCTGTGTTTATGTTGAGATACAACCACACACCCAGAAGTGTTTAATGAGCTACAATAGGAAAAAAACATCCCAGAAATGTAGCCCTATAGTAATCCAATGTTTATAATAATCCAAGGAGTAAGACCTCAGCTTACTCCTCTGAAATCAACAAGAGTCCCCGTTAAGAAGAGAAAAGATAGGCTCTGTCATCAAACACACACACGCCAAACATTTGAGGACATAAAGCAAAAAGGAATCCTACAAAGTAACTGGAAGACTGAGGACTTAGCTTCTCTGGAAGATATTTTAAAATCTGAAAACCTTCTTCCTTCACTGCCTTCCTTAAGAAGAGTACACAGAGAAAAACGAAATGGTGCATAACCGGGGAAGGAGAACCAGACAGTGCTAGAAATTCATTACTTCCCTCCAACTCGGGTGAAGAAGAAAAGAGGGGAAGGCACTCTCCCTTCTCCCTCGTGTTGGTGGCTCACCTGGGAGACATACTCTTCCTCCGCTTGAGGAGCTCTCCCTGGGCATCCTTGGGTCAAGTCCGAAAGGGCTCTAACAGGAAAAGAGTGGGACAAGTAGAGAAACTGCTGGCTCATTTTCAAAAACACTACTAAAGTTGCTCTGTGTTTGCATCCTCCAAGCCTACGCACATGCAGCATTCTCAAGTCTGGGATGCTAGCCTTATAGTCTCTGTGTGTTCACATTTTACCTCTCGTTGGAAACTGATTCCATCTCCAGTCTCCTGAGCAAATCTTCTTTCCTCCTTTGTCCACGGCTCCCACCACACCTAAGAGGCATCCCCTTGTTATCCACACAACCTTAGCTTATCGGTGGCTCTTTCCTGGTCTTCTGCTTTCTACGCCTTGTTTTCATGGTATATGCATAAGTCTAAGTGTCACGGAGGACAGGGGGTGGATGGCATGTCCCTGTAACTTCACAGGACACGGCAGAGAACCTGGCACGTAGAACTACCCAATAATATTTGCCAAGTAAATGATGTGAACATTAATTAATGCATTGACTTGACAGCCAACATATTGGATGTATTTCTAAATGTACCTGCCTGAAATTTGACCATTAAAGATTCATCACATGAGGTGGTGATTGTCTTTTTTAATGTAATTACGCCTGGAAGGAAAATGTACTATATTAGTCACCATTAACAACTCTCTGTGAATTAGTCTATTGCTCATCAGATCAAGGACATTTCTACTCTTTCCACTCTGTAAATAGATGATAGTGTATTTTGACTGGGTGAAGGGAGAGGATGAAGACATATTCTAAATTCCAGCAAATGCAGAAAGGGGTGAAGAGGAAATTAAAGCTCCATCTATGCTCCAAGAGAAATCACAACAGAAACACGAAGAGGACAGCCCTTGATCACTATTAGTTTAATGCAGGACCCCATAGGATAGAAAGGATTATAACAGCACTGTATTGTGAAACAAATGACAAACAATATTTCTATTTCATAAATACACTCAGGTATGAAATATAATTAATGTATCTTAATGTTACCCCACATTTGAGAAAGAAGTGACAGCAAGAGCTCTTAATTTTGCATTTGATGAAATTCAAGCATAATGAGGTTGGGTCTTTGAAGGCCAGACATGAAATAACAGATGAAGGGTACCCAAGGCCCTTTTTCCTGGCATGTGTTTCCATGGATTCACTTCATATGAGGCTGAAGAGAAAGCATGAATCCAGGGTTCTGGGTGAAGACACTACCCTTAAACTTTGCATGCACAGGCTAATATTCTTCTACAGGACATAAAATGTCCAGGAGAGGTAATTACGAAAAGTAGAATCCCAGCCAAGAAAGATTTTTCTCAACTCACTGCATACTAAATTTTAGTTAAGAATGATTTCAAATTAGGTGTAACTCAGAGAATTTGAAAGTGATTATTGAATTGAAGTAGATTTTGGTAGAAAACATTGTGTTTCTTAAACTAATGAATATTTCTCAGAGAACTTAATATTGCTGTAAATTTTATATCAGTCTTTCTTCACATAAAATAATTTTTTTCAATTTGAAATTATTAAATTTATTGAATGTATTTCATACTATTTTGTTGGGTAACTTTATATAAAACCATGAATAATTTTCAACAATATAATTATCATTTATTAATTTACCCATTTACTCATTCATTCAGAATGACCCTACTGCACGAATAAAACACAAACCCTCTATCTATTTTGTCACATGGAATATTAAAATCTCTAGCTTAGATAACATGTTATTTTAAGTCTACGCATGTAGAAATTACAATAAACACCCTTGATTTTCAGTCTTCTTGGAGTCTGTATTGTACCACTTTAATTCAAATGTATAGAGAATGCAATTGTATATGTATTGTACTTACACCATCTCCTTTTTTGTTTGTTTTTGCTATGGTTATCTTATACATTTCAACTACATGCATTTCCCATCCTCAAAAAATGAATGCAGGAATTTTTGCTTTAAAATGTCTTGTGTACTTTAAAGAAATTAAGAGAAAAAAATGTTTTTCTTTTAACCAAGATATTTACCACTTATACTGATTTTTCTTCTCTATTGAAGACTTGAGTTTCTATCTCATATTATTTTTCTTAGGCCTAAACAACTTGCTTTAATATTTTTTATACTGCAGGTCTGCTGGTGACAAATCCTCTTAGTTTTCTCTTATTTTCTCTATATTTTGCCCACATTCTTAAGGGATATTTTCACAGATCTTGGTTGACTGTTTATTTTTTGTTTTGCTTTGTTTTGCTTTGCTTTCAGCACTTTAAAGATGTTGTTCCATATCAATGGTCTCCATGGTTTTTGGTGTAAAATCAGCAATAATTCAAATTGTTGTGCCCTGCATGTAATGTCATATCTCAATGGAGGCTCTCAAGACTTTCTTGTCTTCAGCAGTTTGACAATGCCGTGTCCAGGTATGGTTTCCCTGTAGTTAACCTTCTTCAGTTCACTGAGCATCTTGGATCTCCAATTTTGCCAAATTTGGAAAATTTCAACATTATTTCAAAGATAATTTCTCAAATTATCTCAAATTAGGTAATTGCTATTACCTAATTTTTTTCAAATTAGGTAATTTCTATTGTCTACCTTCAGGTTAATGGACCCATATGCCATTTTCATCCTGAAAACCCTTCAGTAAACTTATTTTATTTTAAATTTTGGATATTTTATTTTCCAATGCTGAAATTTTCTCTTGGTTCTTATTTTATAGTGTCTATTTCTCTGCTGAGATTTTCAACATTTTCCATCAAGAACAGTGACTCCTTTACTTGTTTAAGCCTAGTTACAATAGTTGCTTTAAATCCTCATTGGCTAATTCCGTTACCTGGGTTCTATTAAGCTTGGTCAGTAGTTTGTCTTACTTTTTTTTTTTTTCTTCTTAAAATTAACTTAAAAAGAAAAATTGGCTTTTGTTTCCTTACAACTTAGTATTTTGGGTAATTTTTCATTGTCTCGAATTATGAATGTTATTTTTTTGAAACTGCGGATTCTGTTATATTCTCCCAAAAAGTGTTGAAAAAAGCATTTTGTTGTTGTTTGTTTTCCTTTTGATTTTTTTTTCCCATGGGGTAGGTTTTATACTTTTGATGTTTGTTTTTTTTTAAGGCAGTAATTAACTTGGACTCAAACTGAAAACTCTGTCTCTTGGGGGGGGGGGGGCAGGTTCCAATCCCAGGAGAGTTCTTATACCTTCAGCTGTTCTGTTTGAACCTCCAGCTCATATGCCTGGTTCAAGATCCAGCTGGGCATTGGCAGAATTAGAACCACAGTCTGGGGCTCCCCTTTCTGGATCGCACCTCTCTGGGGCTCCTCCCTTCCTTCCCAGTGACTGCCGTTGCCCTAAACCCTGTCCTCTGGGTCTTCAGTTCAGAAGGAATGTGGAGCTCATACCAGAGGTTTCCTTGCCTTCCAGGTTAGTGCCTGCAGCATATCCCGGAATAAAGCCCTAAAAGCTGGACGGCAACACAGGCTGCCCTCTCTGTCCACACTCTCCAACCCCACTCCGCCAGAATCTGCCTGCTTTTCTTTCACCCTCAACTGCTATCCATTTTTTCCTCCTACTTTATTTATTTTTATATTTCATCCATAGTTGCAATTACAGAAAGACTGGGTCAGATAGAAGTTCATTCAAAATATCCTGAAATGCATTTTTAAGAAAAATATTTTTGCTTGGCCATTAGGAAGTATTCACTTATACCTGCCACAAATATTAGTTTTCAAGGATAGTCACTTTATTTCTGTAGTCTGCAGGCCAATCATATTATATTATCATATCATTTTAATTCTTATTACTTTGGGAAATAGAGTTTGTTATTTCAAATTTGTAGTGAAGAAAATTGAACTAGAGTCCATACCATTTTGGAAAGCTGTAAACAGGACTCCAGGTGTTTGATTCCAAGTCCCATGTTCATTTTCTTACGTATAAGAAATGTGAGTATGTGTGCATTTATGTGTTTGTGTTTTATGAGTTTGTTTTGATAAGTAAACATCCACATGATTGAGGAGAGCTTCTTTCTTTCTTATGGATTTCCTGGAATGATTCCAACACCTTAACTGGGGATACAGGGATGGACTACGTGTTTGGAATGTTTCCCTTGTTCTCTACAATTCTTTGTGAGCTTCCCCTGGATACTGCAGTGATGTAGATTCTCAGAGTATGAAGTGCACAGGGTTACGGACAGCCTGAAAACCCTACTTTACACTACAACAATGTATAAGCTTCATAATAAACACAAATGCTTTCATAGTGGAATGAAGTCGAATTGACACAATCTTCACTAATCTGTCACTTAGTATATCCCTTGAAGAGTCCTGTTAACCTTATTTGTGACATCAGACAACACCTTGAATTACACAACATTCTCTATACGTAAATACCAAACAAATGATTCCCTGTAAGTGTACTGCAGACACAACGTCATATTAACTCGTGTTCTGTCTTTACTCTCAACTAGGTCTTATTTCCCGTTATTATAATTATTCTGGGAACTGGTACCACAGGGACATTTTAGTCCTTTCATTTCTAGAGAAAGTTGAGATTGAACACTTCAAAGAAAGCTCATAACAATAAATTTATTTTACATAAAATAATAGTTACATGAAATGATGAAAATTAAAAAAAAAAAAACAAACAGGCCAAAATTAGACTTGAAAGAGAGGCAGGAAATTTGGCTAAACTAATACCAAATGGAGTGTTGTGAAAACTGACAGTTCTTAGTCACCGAAGAGCAAGGTCATACTTAATGAAGCTAAAAAAAGTAAATGTGGAAGGAGCTGAGGGAAATTTTGGGAACTATTTGTTATTCTGTGAGACTGTCTTCCTTAGGTTGTATTTTCTCCCCATTTTCTGGCTGTCCTCATCCAATACTCTTTAAAGAGACCCTGCTATGTGTCTTAGAGCCAGATGGCATAAAAATAACTATGCTATTAATCCTACAGTGAGAGGGATATACACATTCACTGTTCAGAAGTCAAATAAATAAAGTGAAATGAATTGAATTTTAATGAATTTATTCTGGGAAATAATTCTCTGAAGTATTGTTATATTTAGATTATTTCTAAGTTGCTAATGTGCAAATATTGATTTGTATATACAACTGCCATATTTTCCATTACAGCAGTTTATAAACTTGAAAATAATCCCAAATAAAAATTTTTGCTGAATTATTTATCTCAGCATTGTTTTAAAATTGTGATGTTAGTAGTTGGTATTTTAAAACTATTTAAATTCAGTAAAATAGTCAATGTGAAATCCAGATCTATACAAATATTTGAAGTAGTCTTAACCTATAAGAAATATTTTTGATGACTACTTCATTGATAATTCAGTAAGATGTTTGTTTTTGGCTTTGGAAAGCTTCCAGGGCATCAGAGGAAGATGCATTTATAGTTTCTACTCTTGCATATTTAATTTTGCTATACTATGGTAGGTTTTAAAATAGTTCTATGGTAGAGTTTATTACATCAGTTTAAATGAATTTTAACCTAATCATGACTACCACTTGCACATATAATTACAATGTATACCTTATATGGTTCAATTAGTTTCTAATTATGCTAAATTATAAACAAATTCTATCACTTTTTGGCTCACTGAAAGCAAAACCAAATGATTTTATAACCATGACACTGAGTCCTCCAAACTATCAAAGAAAATCTAGTATGCAGATTAACAAAATTCAGTGTCTGAAAGAAAATAATTTAGCCAGTAAACCAGAGCAAGATTTTCCATGGCTATCCCATCAAGATTAAACACATTTTGCACATAATCATTTACCTTTTAAAAAGGCATTTGTCCAAAACACTGTTTATGTCCCATTACATCAATCTAAAATTTGGTACTTTATAAAATGATACTTGAGGACATGATATAGCATAAATATTCCCTTGGGAAGCTAAGGCATCTGATATAAACTCTCCAACTATAAATCATTTCAAACTACTGTTCTACATATGAGAAGAACTCAATTTAATATAATATCAGCCTCTTCCAGGTTAAAATTCTGTAGAGAGTGAGACATTAAGATCTGACATCATTTAATTCCATTGATTTAAAAAAAGTGCATTGCTTGCAAAGTAGTCCTCTGTAGTGATCACTGCGGTAGAGGACCATCTGCTTGACTCTTTTTCCTAAGTAAATCGTTCTTAGATTTCATCTCTCCCCACTAGGTTGCAAATCTTGGCAGTAGTCTCTTTATAGGACTAAACACACTTATTAATTCTGTATATTAACTACAAAATAAAGACCAATCACTAATATATATGAATATGTATGTATGAAATCTAGATATGGAGGTCCTTAATAAGTGAAGTGCTGAAATGTCTTTTTTTCTATTTTTTTTCTTTTTTGGCTAAAGAATAGATGAAAGCTAAAATATCTATTACTTCTAATACCAAAATAAATTTTATAGTTACTGACATTTAATAATGTAAATGATTTGTGCAAAACTCTGTTACAGATAAGATAAAGTGACTCCAGAATTTCATAGGAATTACTAACTAAAAATGTCACATATCCCCTTGGAGGATATATGTAATCAGTAAAAGATTAAACAGTGATTCATTTATTCCTCATTCCACGTACTGAAGTCAATCCATTATTACAGCATAACTCACACTGTATTAGGGAAATTACCTCAATTTGTGAGACATGTTAAAGCATTGGGTTCATACTATAGACACAAAATTGTCAATGTAGAAATGGTGTGCATGAGTCCCATTTTTTTTTTTTTTTTTTTTTTTTTTTTTTACTCCTTTCTGAGTGTTTCTAGCATGCCTAGTTCTCTGAGGAAGCTGTGACAATTACAGGACCTGTCTTCCCAGGGTAAATTAGCAAGGAGGCTATTCTTAGAAAATCAAAAGTGAGTTATCCAGTTTGTTACCTGTTTTCATTCATACATTTAAACTTGCAAATACCATGTGATATCACTTATATGTGGAATCTAACGTATGACACAGATGAACTTATCTACAAAACAGAAACAGAGTCACAGGCGTAGAGAACAGACTTGTGCTTGTGGTGGGGGACAAGAGGAATGGAGTGGGAGTTTGGGGTCAGCAGATGTAAACTATTATGCATGGAATGGATACACAACAAGGTCCTGCTGTAGAGCACAGGGAACTATATCCAATCTCCTGTGATAAACCATACTGGAAAAGAATATGAAAAAGGATGTGTGTGTGTGTGTGTGTATGTGTGTATATAGATAGATAGATAGATAGATAGATATAACTGAATCACTTTGCTGTAAGCAGAAATTAACACAAGGTTGTAAATCAACTATACTTCAATAAAAAAAATAAAAGAAGAAAGAAATGATAAAAATAAACTTGCGTTCTTTATTTTCCAATGTATAATATTAAGAAAATAAGCAAGCATTCTTTCACTCTAAAATATATAATTGTTTCTTCCTTGGAGGTGAAGGGGCTATGTCACGTCTAATAATATTATGGAAAGATAGGCATAGATTTTCTCTGGTTTACTGAAGACTGTTTTGGACTGAACGTTTGTGTCCTTCCAAAATTCATATGTTGAAACTGTACACCCCAATGAGATGGTATCAGAAGGTGGGACCTTTGGAAGGTCATTAGGATTCAAGTCATAAAGGCGAAGATCCCATGAATGAAATTAGTGCCTAAAGAGTCCCGAGAGTATTTGTTTCCCACCCCTGCTCTCCATCACAGGAGGACACAAGGAGAAGTTGGCAGTCCACAACCTGCAATAGGGTCCTCACCAGATCCTGACCCTGCTGGTACCCTGATCTTGAACTTCCAGCCCCCAGAACTGTGAGAAATAAATGTCTGCTGTTTATAAGCCCCCCAGTCTGTGGTATTCTGTTACAGGAGCCTGAGCTAAGACACTGTGGTATTAACAGTGGCAAAGCATAAGGTTTTTGAATTAATTATTAGAAATATAAGTTCATAAGAATGAAAAGAGTCAAACAGAAAGCCCTCAAACACAACAAGCTAAAAAAATATAAATGAAGAGAAGAATTATCCCCCCCAACTTATAAACCTTTGCTGGGTCCCTGTGGCTTATATTACAGAGATCCTATTTCCTAACAAGGCTCTATTCAGCCTGCTCCAAACAAAATATTTCGCTATATCTTATCTTGTGCCACTGCCCCCGCCTTGCTCTCTAAGCCCCACTCAACCCAGGGAAGGGGCTTTCATCACCCACACTGAGCACTGGCCACATGAGAGTGAATGCAGCTGAGCTAGCTACAAGTGACGCCTGGGCTTTAAATCCTAACCCAAGATGTGCTACTCGGTCTCAGCTCCTCTGCCACTCTCTCATTAGATTCTGAAAATCTACGGAAAGGTCCTCTACCTCATTTTGAATCATTAGATGCATAAAAACCATCAAAGAGCTTCCTGCCTCTTTATCTACATTCAGTGAAAAATCTCACATACGGATGACAGTTTCCCCTGAATTACAACATCATACTAGGGAATAAATCTCAGCTAACCTGAGGACAATCACAGCTCAAGGAAAGTCTTTACATATATACAGTGGAATATTACTCAGCTATAAAAATGAATGAAATAATACCATTTGCAGCAACATGGATGGACTTAGAGATTATCATACTAAGTAAAGTAAGTCAGACAAAGACAAACCTCATAGGATATCACTTACATGTGGAATCTAAAAAAAAAACAGATACAAATGAACTTCTTTACAAAACAGAAACAGACTTACCGACTTCGAAAACAAACTTATAATAACCAAAGGGGAAAGGTGGGAGAGGGATAAATTAGGAGGTTGGGAGTAACATATACACACTACTGTATATAAAATAGTCAGCAAGGACCTACTGTATAGCACAGGGAACTCTACTTAATATTCTGTAATAACCTATAAGGGAAAAGAATCTGAAAAAAAGTGGGTATATGCATATGTATAACTAAATCACTTTGCTGTACCCCTGAAACTAACAACACTGTAAATCAAATATACTCCAATAAAAAATAAAGAGTAAATTAAAAAAAGAAAAGTCTTTACTATGCAGTAGATAGCCCATACGTTCAATACAATTTGGTAGAAAAAGATAATACATATTTGAAGCCACTGCTTCATTTCAACAATGAATCCAGTGGTGTCCAGAAAGAGAAACAGTATGTCCAATATCCTACAGTCACAGAACTCGTCCCCAGAGAAAAGTCTGAATCCAGCCTTCAGCTCTAACAGTTTTTCAGTAACTCACTTCAGGAATCTAGCTTTGTTTTGTGTAAAATCCCGTTTAGCAGTTATTATATACAGCTACTGTCACTTCTAGTATTTTCATCAGAGGTGTCTTTTAATGGCTCCTGATTCTTAATAATGAACAGAAATAAAACTTAATTTACTCTTGGTATCTGATACTTATCATTATTCATCAATGTGGGTGTGGAGACTGGACCTCCCACCAGCACTTTACTCCTACAGGCTCACTTTCCCACCATCCCCTCGGCCAACACAGTCAGAAGGAAACACAGGTCCCCGTCAGAGCAGTGCCACGCCTGTCAGATTCATTCTGTCTCAGCTGGACTGCCCTGCATGCCGGGTACCGGGATAACGTGATGGAGTATATCTGATCTTTTCATTTCTTCATTTCCTAAGTCACAAAGTTAAATTCTTGCTTTTCATGTTCTCAAATGTGTTCTTTAGTCTCTGCTCCCAACGCTGCTAAGCCCTTTTCAGCTTATTCCAAATTTCATCCCTACTTGGTTCCATGGGAGTTTTCAGAGACATAAACCAAATTGAGCTGAAACATGCCTTTTGCCCATTTCCGATTGTTAATTGACTCCTAATATAGCAATGTCCTTCCAGAAGACCTTGGCGTCGTCATAAAATCTTTTCCATAGCCGCTGTTACCCTGCATATGTGTCCGAGGCTCTCAGATTCCTCTTTCATCTCTCAGTTGGAAAAAATAGTGCTATTTCAAGAAATGCTATCCACCAGTAGGGAGTAGGAAAAAAATAAGTTTGCAAGAAATGCCTACATGCCAAAGAGAGAAATCTTCGATTAATTGACATGGAAAATGCTATAATAATTTTAAAATCAGCTTACACATTTCCAATGGCAATTCAGTTTAATATTTTCAACCCTCAGCTGCATTTTAATTTCATTTTTTCTTTTAATTTTCTTCCTACACATTTCAATTTTTTACATAATTGAACCATGAATTAATAATCCAAGTCTAACTGTCATAATGAGACATTTGATATTAACTCTAATGTAAAATCTTAGATGTGAAATATAGTATTTTTAGTTTTCCTATAGTTCAGGTGTATTTCTAACTATACTTTTGAGAAATGTTGCAATGCTTCTTGCTTAGAGACAATGCTTTAAAATTATTCATATTTGCTGGATTGCTTTGAAGCAACACAAATGCCTACATTTTGGAAAGATGAAAATCTCACAAGCTTGACATGAGTTCTTCCAGAATGCAATATCAACAGTATCATTATACCATTCATCTCCTTTTGGTCACACATCTCATTTCTACTAATTAAGTCATTCAAAACCAGGCCTAACATGCTCCATTTCCAGGGTTAGTTCAAACAATGTGGAGTTTGAGGCAATTTATATTCAGTACTGGATCTTAAAAAGAGAGAAAGGCAAAGTGTTAATATAAGCCGGTCTTTCAGGGCGGCTTTAGAACATGTTCACTTATTGATGGGAAACAACTGAATGAATAGATATAGCCTGTGGGAGTGAAGTACAGGAGTTTATTAAGTACTATACCATGAGCAGATACACAAAATGTGAATAGGCAGTGCTTGCATCCCCTGGATTAAAATATATTTTCTATAATTTCTGTAATCACGCATTCTATTCTGCTTTGTGATGACTATTTTAACTCTTACTCAGAGCAGAATACAGAACACCATGAGGCAGTTTCATCCTTCAGAGTTCTGTCATCACAATGACCATCACCTTATCACCACAGCTGTCTAAACAATGAAGCCATCTGCAAGTCTGATGCCAAAACACTGAAGATGTTTTCTGATGTATTTTACTTTACATTAAATACACTTTTTTTAGGGAAAACATTAAAGATCTCATCATTGGGAAATAGCTGAATTGATACACAGAGGCACTAGCTCCAGCTCTCTCTTTCGTGGGTTTTCATTAGTTCATTCCTACAATAATCTGACTTGCTTTCCCCAGTGCTAAGAGAACCATGGATTTATTTTAAATGATGAAAAGAAGGTACTGAAATCTTTTTATCAGTTCAGTTGCAGGAAGCAACATCACGGGGGGGGATATGGTGACCAGGACCAATGCAGGGTCACCCAGACTGGTGCCTAATGGTCAGGGTTCCCCCTGCTGTCCCTTTGCTAGGGGTCTCCTTATAGAGTTTTAGAGAATAATATATGTATGTGTGTGTGTGTGTGTGTGTGTGTGTGTGTGCGTGTGTGCGTGTGTGTGTGTGTGTGTACATAGTAGATTAAGGAAATCGTTTGGAGATGTGTGCCTTTTCCAAATAACACAAAAGTCATCAGTGGTGGAAGTAGCAGGATCTCCCACTAATTTAGTTGCACTTTTGTCTCCATGTTTATTCCCGCCAGCCCTTCCAAGCACACCCTCTAGACGCATGTGTACAGCCATTATTCCTCAAATAAGTGGCTCTCTGCTTCGGCCGCTCCACTCTCTCAGTAGTAACGGTTCTCCTCCTTCTCAATCCATCATCATGGTCCACTTTTAAACAATGGCTCTTATTTTTTTTTTTTTTTTGATCTTGCAATATCCTGTAATCACAACTAAGGAGACAAGAAAGGCAGCACAGCACTCTGCTTCTCTTCTAAGGGAAGGATTTTTGAAGCCATGTTTCCTTTAAGTAAGAGTGACCTCTGGTGACTTTTTTTTTTTTTTTTTTTTTAAGATTTTTAGAAGTTTCCTGTAATATCTGAAACATTTATATTAACATATTTCCATACATATTTCCATACAAATACAAATATAAGATTTTTAGAAATTTCATGTAATGTCTGAAACATTTATATTAACATATTTCCATACATATTTCCATACAAATACAAATATAAGATTTTTAGAAATTTCATGTAATGTCTGAAACATTTATATTAACATATTTCCATACAAATAACCCAATGAAAGTTTAGTATTAGTTGTTTTGTTTGTTTTTTTATACTGCAGGTTCTTATTAGGCATCAGTTGTATACACATACAATGGCTCTTATTTGACGGGCATTGTTCTCACGGTTTGAGTGTGCAGAAGACTAAGTCATGACCCTACCGCGGAGCACTTCACAGGCTTAGATAAAGAGAGCTCTAAACAAAAGAGCTTTGGAATTCCACACAGTGAATGTCCAAGACATGTCCTAAAGGAATTGTGCCATTATATACATTATCACCGACGTACAAAAACTGGTAAGATTTTATTATCATCCCTATTTAGTAAATAAAGCACCTTACAAAACATTCAGCTATGAACTGGATGTGTTTCCCTTAAATTGGTATGTTGAAATGTAACTTCCAACATGGTGCTATCAGGAGGGGGAGGTGATTAGGTCATGAAAGCGGAGACGTCACAAGTGGGATTAGTGCCCTGATAAAACAATCATAAGAGAGCTCTCGTTCTTTCCGTCACCTGAAGACGCAACAAGAAAGTGGCCATCTACACCTGGAAGACAGCTCTCACCAAAACCTGACTGTGCTGACGTCCTGACCTCAGACTTCCAGCCTCTAGAGCTGTGAGAAGTAAATTTCTGTTGTTTGTAGACCACCCCGTCTGTGGCACTTTGTTACCACAGCCCAAACAGTCTAAGACAACACCTGAAGTACAGAGCTGTTAGGAAGCATTCATTAAAGCCATGTGGAAAGGGGAGTAAAGGACCTCAAATTCAAATCAACATCTGCTTGGATGCAAAGGGACTGTCGTTAATCTCATGTGCAGATGGGTAACGCATCCCAGAGGAGGAACCAGTCAATTTTTCATGGGGGTTTAAGGGAAGTTTCTAAGGAAAGGTGGTATTTAGATAGAATATTGAGGGCAAAATGGGGATTTACAAGGAAGAGGAGGGAAATAAGTATATCTGAGGCAGAACTGGTGTTTGTTTAGAGTGGGGTTGAGCTTTGGGTCTTTGCAATGGAAAAGCAAGTAAATCCAATTTAAGTCACACAGCAAACCTGTGAGTGACTGAGCCAGGAAGATGGTAACACCTCGTGAAGTGCTCTTCATAACATTTCTGAAAGTCTGGACCTTTTCCTATGGGATTTGCCATTACAGGTCTTTAATAGGGTAAATATTATCACATTTGTCTTTTATTATGTTCCATAAAGTCAAGCCTCTGCCACTCAGCCCACAGCCCTCATTTCTCTATATTTCCTCACCATTTTACTTGGCCACATGCTAGGAGGCTTATTTCATTTTACTTATTCACCAAAATTAGCTGTTTTGTTGTTTAGCTCCTCAATTATTTCATAAGGAACTTGAGGTCTAAGCCAGGACTGTATTATTTTCTGCAAAGGTTAAGTATACTGCAAAGGGCGGACCACTTTTGTGCTCTAAGGACAGATATTCTCTGATTTGATTCAGTCACAGAGGAGTCTGGTTTAAGAAATAGTTCTGACCCTGACCATGAGTGAAGTGGGTTTAACTCAGTTCAGTAAGAAATTACCAAACACCCTCTGTCTATGAGAGATGAAATTCACCAATAGCTGCTTGGGTTTTTTCCAAAGGAGATAGCAAATACCCAAAGTTCTTCATTCCAAACTTTAAATGACATCCTAGATGGTTAATAATTCAGTGACTATGGACGTTGGTTGCTTTCCTATGGTAGAAACAATGCTTCCTTCAAAGCCAAAACTCTAAACTGAGCCCCCGGAATTAACATTTGCTTGTTAAACACCCTTGGAAGAATCACACTGTGGGCGTTTCAGGTTCACCACTGGTAGAAAGGGGATAAGAGAACTTACAGATCATAGAGGTGAAAATGTTTCTTTCATCAACCATGAGAATGTAATTCTTAACTGGTGACCTCTCTTTTTTCCAGGTAAATGACTTTCTGTTGTCTCCCCCTCTACCACTGATGTGGACTATAAAACCAGACACCCATGTCTACTGTACAAAATGGCAAGATATCTTTAAAATGTGTAATAATATTATAAATCACTGGCATTATTAAGATAAAACTTATAGCTTTTCTCAAGTATATTTCTTATAAGAATGGGGAAATTGTTTTGCCCAACAGTTTGTCCACACAAAGGGAAGCAAAAAGAAAATTATGGTGGTCCCCTTCTTTTTCCTTGAATTGGACTTCCTTAACCAATGAATTATTGGCCAATGGTTACAAGACCAGGGCACAGCAGAATCTGAGTTCTCAACTGATGTCAGGAACCTTGTTTACTTTTCCTGCTAAATTATAAGATCGCTATCACCCTGACTCCTACTGAAAGTGGTTGATTTTTTAGGGATTATTTTCACTTGATAAGGAGGGTTTGGAATCATGTGGTCAGGGAGGTAACTTAGTATGTTACGTACGACAAAGAGAATTTGATTATGAAATCTTAAAAAATATGTCTTGGCCACCAACATTTGTTTCCCCTAGAAAGAACAGTCATGTGAAAACTCAGAAATTCTCATGGATTCTCAAAGATTTCACAAAATTATATACATTTAGTCCCTTGACCATTTTTGCATTTGACAACAGTCCGTCCACACACAATTTACAAAGATGAGTGCAAGGTGCCTTCATGAGCTAATAGAACAAAAGTACAAAAAAATAGAACCATAAAGACAATACTGTTCAAAGGACCAGGAGTTGGCAAAGGGCAGTGAGGAAAGCCCTGTGGAAGAAAGAATAATAGTGATAAATAAAACCGTGGTGGTGTGCACAGTGTGGAAACTCACAAAATCTCTGGGAATACATCCGGGCCCCATAACGGGCCATGGAAGTGGCATTTGCAAATTGCCTAACTATCCTGAGCATTATTGTATATTTTATTCAAAATAACGCTTGAAGTAATGGTTACTAAGTGAAGGTTCGGAAGAGTTAGGGGTCTTGCTCATGCAGGTACAGCTAGCTGTCAGGACAAGGCTGTGATTTCCCAGTTCTGGACCCTCTAAAACACGGTCTGGCTGATTCAGAAGCACAGGTTCATTGTCACCACACTGGACTGCTTCCTGCTCACATCACTGTATCCAAAGCATTTTCAGTGACTCAGTATTTGATGGATCCTGAAGCTTTTGGATAAAAGAGCCCCAAATCTGCTTTGTGTATTTAACAGGTGAGCTAGTTGTGTGGCATAATAAGCAAAGTGCCAGATAAACCAAATGCAAGAAAGAGACGCTGATTTCATGACCTCAACACACAACACATCCTGCACATGTGACTGTTTCTCCGGCTCATTCTGAACCTTTCCGATGATGCTTTCGTAGAGTAAGCTTGGCCTCTCCTTCCGGAAACACAGTCTCCCTCCTAGGTCACAGACAACCTGAGTTGTTGAACAAACTCTCTCTCTAAAGAACTTTTTGTCACGGCTGTCTGAAAAAGCTAACCTGTTTAAAAAATTAATAAAAATAAGATAAAATAAATCAGACAGGGGCAATTCTCAATCTGCCCAGAGTTGTATGACAGACAACAAGAAGGTTTTAAGTCCTTGGGAATCAGAGCAGCTGTTTACTGCAATATAGGCTTTTTATTTACAAAAGAGCTCATCTAGATGAAGAGGAACATCTCTGGAGAGAGGCAAGCTCTGTGAATTCATTATCCACCCGATTATTCAAAACAGTTTCGAAGCCAGGTGGATAATGGAAGAGAATGCTGGAGGATGTCTCAAGCAGTAACACATTTCAAACCTGAATGTTTGCTGCTTCAGCTTCTCCAGGAGAAGGTTTCTGTATCCTTTTCCAGGATGAGGTCTGCCAGGTGGAAAATGAGTCTTAGTGCAGTGGGTCTGCAGTTCCCAAATGAAACACATGGCCATCCCTTAAATAATTCATTCTTCCCATCCTGAATTGATAATTTTGGAACCCTGCTGGCCTTTAGTTTATTTGTTCAAAAACATAAAAAAGTCTAACCCCCAACACAATCCAGAAGGAAATCATTCACAATGTAAGTGTGTTCTCTGAAAAAACATCTTCCAATTTCTGAATGCAGAAACCTGGGGAAAGGCCAGAGATATTTCATCTGACAATTACATATAATTTATAACTTTTACAGATAGCTGCTTTGTTTATTCTGTCCCAGGTGCCCAATTATATTCGTTTCTATCTAAAAAGATGTCAACAAAGGGAAAAGATTAAAACGGTAGCTGTTTTATGGAGATGATGCACCAGGATCTCCCAACTGACTAATATTCCCAATAGTTTGGGAAAACATTCAAATACCCTGCCTTACACTGATTCTCCATTTCCAATCCTTCTGGCTGTTTATCTGGCTGTGCAGCATAAGTCATGCTTGGATGACTGTCTGAGACTCCAGCCTCACATTCTCATACTGCTACTTATTCATTACATGACTCAGGTGTCTGAAGCTCTCTGGCCTTTAAATATCTTACTTGTAAAAGATGATAGTGATATAAACTGGTCTAACACATAGGTTTCTCAGGATGAAAAAATTTCATTTGAAAGCCATGGACCAGTATGCTCATGTACAGTGCCGTAATTAATTGTATTCCTCCCTGGAGTTCACAAGCTACCGTTAATCAGTTGTATTGGGTCTCTTTTTGAGAGCCTACATGAGGTAAAAGAATCTGTAAACATGGACCTCTTCCCTGTGAAGGACTATTGTTGCATTTCTGCCATAGGAGATAAAAAGTGATTTACTTTAATATAAGATGTGTGACACTGAGCGATGATGTGACACACTTTTAAAAAGTTACCCAGTCTATTATTAGATGCAAACTATTGTATATAGAATGGATAAACAACAAGGGCCTACTGTAGAGCACAGGGAACTATACTCAACAACCTGTGATAAACCACAATGGAAAAGAATATTAAAAAGACTATGTATATATGTGTGTGTAAAACTGCATCACTTTGCTGTACTGCAGAAATTAACACAACATTGTAAATCAACTATACTCGAATGAAATTAATTAAAGATAAAGTTACAGTCTTTAAGATACCGCCAATGAGTCTTGTTTCCTAACAAGACCTATATGGCCCCCTCCCACAGGGAGGAGGTCTGATCTTGTTACACTACGAGGTACTGTATGAATGGCAGTGTGATTTGTGAATACAGACCACACCCCTCACTCCTCACCCCCCGCACCTGGACACTCCCTGTGGGGAAGGCAACCACCACGTGAAAAGGACTCTAAAGCCACCCTACAGGGAGGTCCACATGGCACAAAGGAACTGAGGCCTCCTGATAACAGCCAGCAAGGATGCTTCTTGTCAATGCCATGTGGGAGAGCCATCTGGGACCTGATCCTTTAGCCCCAAGTCAAGGTGACTGAAGCTCTACTCAATGACTTCTCTGCAACCTCCTAAGAGACTCTGAACTACAACCACCAAAGGCAGCCCATCCTGAGCTCAGAACTCACAGAAACTGTGTGAGACGGACGACTAATATTTACTATTGTTCTCAGCTGCTGTGTTGTTATCTGGCAATCAACAACTAAGAATAACGTTACCGTTCTGAACAATGCTACAGTAATACTGACCTAATTGACATTTACAGAATACTACATCCAACAGCAGCCAGATACATATTTTCTTTTCAAGGACAAATGGGGATGTTCACTAAAATAGACAGCATGCTAGGTATAGTGCCTACAGCTAACGACACCATATTGTGCATTGGAAAATTTTTGTTAGGAGAGTAAATCTAATGTTAATTGTTCTCCCACAAAAGAAAAACATAGGGGCACAGGGAAACTTTTGGAGGTGATGGATTTTGGTGATCGCCTCGACTATGGTGATGGTTTTGCAGTATATATGTATGTCCAGACTCATCAAACTGTATGTTAAATAGGTCCAGTTTTTTTGTAAAAATAAATAAATTTAAAAAGTAAGTTCTCTGACCACAATTAGGGATCAATAACAATAGTGAATTACAGAGGCCCCAAATACTTGGAAGTTAAAGAGACCACTGCTAAATATACTATGGACAAAGAAATAATTACAAGGAAACAAAAAAATCAGATTAAATTATAAAATTAAAATATATCAACATTTCTGGAATTCAATTACACACAGCAGTATTTAGAGAAATATGTAGCCTTAAATGCTTTACTACAAAAGAAAAAAAAACATATAAAATCAATTACCTAAGGTTATGTCTCAGGACATTAAAAGAGAAAGAGAAAATTAAACCCAAAATAAGGAGAAGGAAAAAAATAATAAATATAAGTTCAGAAATAGAACATATTTAAAAGGCAAATGATAGAGACAATTAACAAAGCTAAAAGGTGCTTCTTTGGGAAGATCAATAAAATTGGTAACAGTTTAGCCAGATTGATCAAGAAAAAAGAAAAAGATATTTGACAACATTAGGAACAAGAGGGATATCTCTACTGAATCTAAGGACATTAAAAAGAGTATAGGAAATATTGTGAACTTTTTGACAAAAATTATGAAAAGTAACATGAAATGAACAAAATTCTAGAAAAGTACAAACTACTGAAACTGACAAAAGATGAAACAGAACATCACATCTGAGTAGATGTGTATCTCTAGGAGAAATTTAATTTTTGTTATTAAAAATCTTTCTACAAAGAAAACGACAGGCCCAGAGGGTTTCACTGACAAATTCTGTCAAACAGTTAAAAATAAAATAATACCAATCTTATCCAAAATATTTATGAAAACAGAGCCGGGGCAAAGATTCCCAATTAGTATTATGAGACTAACATTATCGTGATAATAAAACCTGTCAAAGGCACTACCAACAACATCCAAGGAAACAAACAAAAAAGAAACAAAATTACAGACCATTATGCCTCATGAACATAGAAGGGAAAAAAAACCTTTAAAATTAGCAAATCAAATGTATTAATATATAAAAAATGGTTAGGGGTATTTGTCTTTGAAAGGACAGAACCATAAGTGTGCTTTATGTTTTTGTTTTTACTTATGTCAGCACTATTTTTCATAAGAGCAAAAGAAAAGAGTAATTAAAAGAGAAAGAATTTGAAAAATTTTGTTGGAGCTTTCTTTTCCCCCAACTCTTCAGTTTTACACTGGAGAGCAGCAATCCCTGACCACAAGAGAAAATGAAGGTAAAAAAGCCAGAAGTTAGAAAATCTTCAACTTGTAAGGGAAAAAATGGGCAAAAATTACTGAAGTAGTAAAAAGCAAAAGCACTCCATGGTAGATCAAAATTGCCATAGATAAAATCAGTATTTGATTTAAAATTTGTAAATCCCTAGTTTTAACCAAATTTTCACTTAAACCCTTTAAATGATTTTATTTTTCAATATACCGTCTTGGAATAGCTTTCATCAGACAATTTTACCCCGTCTTTTTTGTAACCCCTTTGGGGGAGGGGAGACTGTTTACGCTGAGGAACCCAGCTCTTCGATGAATCTTGGTGGGAGAGGTAAAGCAACAATGAACCTACAACAGGTTTTTAATTCCCATTTAACTGACAGTCCTAGCATTAGCTAGACCAGTAGTGATGACACTAGCAAAGCAACACTAATCGACTCTGATGGCCCAGCAGCCAGTCTGCCATCTTACTTTCGCAGGCATCTTGAATGTAGCTTTCCTATTCCCTTTCCGCAGAGCAAGGACTCCAGTCCTCAGCACAGCTGTGACAACTCAAAGGGGAAGAAAGAAATCACGATCTAAGACAAATTCAGTAACAACAACAACACGAAGGCAGGGCTTGGGACTCTAAGAAAAGAAATTGTCTACAAAAAGGATGTGGACCACATGATAACAGTCGATAGATGACAGGGAGCTTAGATTTATTTTTAAGGAAACTACCCAAATAATGTTCAACTTCATAAGCAATACACTTCACATTGAAAGTGTTTACAGACCAGGGAACAGGGGTCCAGCCACCTGAGCAGCCCGGAGACTCGGTTTTGCCTCTGCTGAGAAGCCCACCATCACTGACACTGCTGAGAGGCAGCGCTGGACGGCTGTGGTACCCAACAACCTTAGCCCCTTTTGGAATGGATCATCTTAACAGTTAACGGAACTTGGCAGAGCTTTTGCACAAATAACCTGTGTGTAGAGGGATAATAATTGCTACCAGTGAGGGTGCTGAATAAGCAACTGCTGGTCTAGCTAGGAATTTTAGGGACGCTTCTGGGAATAAGGCAAACTGAATGGCATCTCAGAGAGAAAAAAAAAAGGCCACTCTGAAGAAACTTCAAATGACTGTTCTTTTATATTCTGACATTTAGAAAATGATTTGGAATTGCTGAAATCATCTTTGCTGATATTTTGAAATCTTTTGGCCACTCTAACTCTTTTCTAATGTAACTTTTATCCAATACATTCTTTGCAGCCTTAATCAGCTAAAAAAGCCTAGGGGAAAAAAATGAAAGAAACCAGCTATTGATGCATGCAATAATTTGGATCAATCACAAGGGAATTATATTGAATGAGAAGAAGGTAACCCGAAGTTACATCATGTATAATTCTAGTATAACATTCCATTACAACTCCAAAATTTCAATGTAACATTCTGGAAATGACAAAATTGCAGAAGTGGAGGACAGATTTGTGGTTTCCTGGGGTTAAGGAGTGATAACAGGAAGAAAGTCTGCATGTCTATAAAAGTACAGGGACTTCCCTGGTGGTCCAGTCGTTAAGACTCTGCGATGCCCCTGCAGGGGGCACGGGTTCAATCCCTGGTCAGGGAACTAAGATCCCGCATGCCGCAGCCAAAAAAAAAAGAAAAAAATTTTTTTTAAGTACAAGAGGAGGCATCCTGGTAGTGACAGAAAGTTCTGTATCTTTTCTGTATCAATTTCCATATCCTGGCTGTATGACTGTACTCTAGTTTTCCAAGATGTTCACATTGGATAAGAGTGCCTAGGATCTCTCTGTATTATTTCTTACAACTGCAGGTGAATCTTTGATTATCTCAAAATAAAAACTTGAATTAAAAAAATGAAACATAGACTAAGAAAACTTTCGTCCAGTATTCCACAAAAACAGAAGCAAACATCTATTGCAAACATGTGTCATGAAACATTTAAAATGTTTTCCATACTTAATCTCATTTCTTCTTAATAATTATCCTACGAGGCAGGAACTATGATTACCTTTCAGTTGCAAATGAAGAAATGACTATAGAAGGTTAAGTAATTTTAGCCAATTAATCAAACCTTAGAGCTGCAAAGTATTGCACTGATCCTCTGATACACCTTTATAATCTTTATAAACATGTTATAACAAAGACCCACTGGAGGGTGTTACTTGTGCAAGGTCACACACATATTCATAAAACATGTGTCGGCATCCCTTTCAGCTGCACTTCTTTAAGGTGTAGACCAAAAATTTGAAGGCAAAAGAAAATTTCAATGCAAGCACAACTTCCAACGCCTGTGGAAATCGCATTTTCTCAGAACAATACCATTGCTACACTCTTTCTGATTGTACCTTGGAATTGAATTCAGTCTCATCACCAATCTGACTGGTCATTTTCAAATTTGTCAACCTCTTGAAATAGGGCCTTTAGTGTAAAATTCAATATTCTGTATCAATGCAGTTTAGCCCTGAGTAAAGTATGACATAGACACTAGGCTTTTCTAATGCACCAGAAGATTCTACTCTTTTTCACTTATCCGTTCATCAAATATTTACCAAACATCCAAAAGACTATAGCAACCCGAAGCTTTATTATACTGTCAAGTTATATTGAGTTTGTGGTCAGTTAATTCCTATGGTCTGTTTCAACTGAAATACTAAATGTGTGCTACAGATTTCTTAACCTAAAATCAAAATTTTGTACTCATCCGTGTCAAATTTCATCACATTTCTCACAGCATTAGAGAACAAAATGAAAGTGGATGTTGGCAGTATTGACTTGGGATTGAAGCTTTTTAAAACCACTTAACAGCTGTGTGGTTTGGGTAAATTACCAGATTGCTCTGAGTTTCTGTTTCCTCGTTTTTAAGATGAAATTGAGTCCTCCCCCTGGGAACTGAGCTTGGTTGGCTCTGGAGACCTGCATCACCCAAGGTTACGCCCTCTCTCTGGAGCAGCCTGCTTTCAATCTCTGGTTGATAAGGGGTGATACAAAGCCCCCATCCTCTTGCCTAATTGAGGGCATCTCAGCACATACCTGGTGGGCCAGCACAGCTCCAAGCCCACCCACCCCACCCATGGAATTGCTAAGGCTTCCGCCACAACTGCACCGCCGTTCAGCTTCTTCTGTCCCATCCCGCTTCCTTCTCTTTACTGGAGGAGATTTTCCAGGAGGCATTCACACTCCCCCCACCTGCACGTAACCCTCCAAGTCTGGATCTGCTTCTTAAAGAACACAACCTAAGACATGGCTTCTCGCCACTTAGAGCAGATGACCTTGCCCTTTAATGACACAGAAAGCAGAAACTCCTATGTCTATCCCTTTTCCTTCTAACCCACCTACCTCAAACCCATGATTTTCCCCTCTCCAAGGTGTGTCTTTCTCTGGCTGTCATTTCTGTACTTACACACTGGATCCCGTTCTTTCGCTCACTTTCTCCATCTCTTTTTCGTTCTGACATTTTCATTATCTGAAACTCTCATATTCTCTCCTTTTCTCAAGTTCTGCCACCCTCGCCCTCCTGCTACCTTCCTGCATCAGTTCACGCTTCTTTCTCTCCTATTTGGCCTCTCAGCTGTATCCTCTCCTCTACCTCTGTCATTCTCTTCCTATATCCTCTCTATGATAGTCTCTAATATTTATTTTAATATTTGTTTCCCCTTGTCTCACATTTGCTCTCCATTTCTTCTCTCTCTCTGGCTTTCATCATCTCCTTTCTTGATTATCCATCTTCTTCTTCATTTCTATTTTCAATCCATGTCTACCAGCTAAGAAGTGAAGCTAAATCTTTCAAACCTTCAAAAATATTATTCTCTGACATCATGTCTCCCACACCAACTCGTCTAACTTCCTTCTTCTCTGCACAGACAAACATCCTGGAAGAAATACCTACACTTGTTACGTCCATGTTCTCACCTTTGCTGCCTTCATCAGTTCATTGCACTTGACTCATCGACCACTAACTCCACTGGGGCTGTTCTCAGCAAGGTGACGTCACACCACTATGCAACAGAGAGTTTCAGCTCTCATCCTCCTGGACACGTGCACACGCACACCCCCCAGCCCACTCGTCCTTCCCCACCTCGGGAATCACTATTCTCCTGGCTTCCACACACCACGCTGCTCTGCTCAAAACCTGGCTGCCTCCTACTCATCCTTACAATCACCTAATAGTTGTTTCCCCTGGAAGGTCTTTCTTCACTTCCAGGATAGGCTTACCTGCCCCTCCTGTGTGTCCCCTTGGCACACCCCAGTCCCCAGGCTGAGGTTATCAAATCTAAATGTAACAGGGATACCTAGGATGAAGACTCCCTGGTCTTGCCACCAAAGCCTCTGATTATACAATATACGTGGGATCCAGGAAGTTTAATCTTAAATCCAGTCTCCCAGGTGATGGCAATGCAGTGGGTCTTCAGAACTCTCCTCAAGAAATAATGCTTTGCATAACCTTCCTCACTCTTTATAATGACGATCCGCTTGGCTACCCGTCTCTTCTATTACCTGTAAACTCCACAGGACATGGACCAAGTCTGCCTTGCTCAGAACATTTTCTCTAGGAGGGGTGCCTGTCAAATTGTAGATGCTTTTCAGAAGGTCACTGAATGGATCAAAGAAAGCAGAGAGCTTGGGTGGGGAAGAGCATGGGGTTTTAGTGAGAAACTTTTGCAGAGCTTCTTTGAGGTATCAATGAGTAAGGAGCATATAGTCGGCATTCAGTATTGTTAATTTTTTTTTTTTTTTGCCATTCCTTTCTACATCTGCTTCACTTCAATCAAAGCTTAAAGATAACAAGCCAGAGAAACCTGTGATCCATTCTAGATGTCCAAGACTTAGAGCATTTTGATTTAATACAATTTGAATTCTGACTTTCATTTATTAGTTTTTATACCAGCTCTATCAAAGGCCAAATGTGGATAATAAAATTTACTTTACGTATTATTATTAGAAATTGATGAGGAAATCTTTACAAATTGTTTAGAAAGTGTCCAGGAAAGGAAGCTGCCTCAATGATTGCTGCACTTATTACTGACACTGCATCATTCATCAATTTGCGGGTATTTGTTATTAAGAGCAGTGATGCCACTGGCCTACTTTTGTACTTTTATGAGAAGCACATAACATGCATTACTCTTTACTACTTTGCTGCATTTAAAGTCAGACAAAGTCTGTAATATTAACCTGCTCTGTTAGCCTCATTTGAGGAGGAATGACATTGGACATGGATTTATCATATAAAATGGAGATATTTAAATGAGCAAAACCAAACTTAAATTTGCATATGTCTGTTGCTTTTCTGTGTGTTTAACTCCAGAAACTCAATATTAATTGGTCACATGCATAATAGGCTTGATACTGTTTTGAGTGTACCCTTCACTTTTTTTTTTTCCACAAAGTTTTGAACATATTTATTTATTTATTTATTTATTTTTAACATTTTTATTGGAGTATAATTGCTATAAAATGGTGTGTTAGTTTCTGCTTTACAACAAAGGCAATCAATTATACATATACATATATCCCCATATCTCTTCCCTCTTGCGTCTCCCTCCCACCCTCCCTATCCCATCCCTCTAGGTGGTCACAAAGCACCGAGCTGATCTCCCTGTGCTATGCGGCTGCTTCCCACTAGCTATCTATTTTACGTTTGGTAGTGTATATATGTCCATGCTACTCTCTCACTTTGTCACAGCTTACCCTTCCCCCTCCCTGTATCCTCAAGTCCATTCTCTAGTAGGTCTGTGTCTATTCCTGTCTTGCCCCGAGGTTCTTCATGACCTTTTTTTTTTTTTTTTTAGATTCCATATATATGTGTTAGCATACGGTATTTGTTTTTCTCTTTCTGACTTACTTCACTCTGTATGACAGACTCTAGGACCCTTCACTTTTGACTGAATTACAAAGTAATTTTTCAAAGTGACTTCATTGAAAAACATTTTTGGCTTGATGTGAAAAGTTATCATTTAAGCCCTGTTGTCAAGCAGTTCATATTTTAATTAGGGAAACTAAAAAACAAAAACTAGGTAATGTTGTTTACAAAGAAAAACATTAAACATGAGTCATTATCTATTATGCATTAAAAATAAATTCCTAAGTGTCAGCTTTCCCACCTTTTCTGCTCTTTAATTAACACCCGAGTCTTGATCGGATGTGCTTAGTTTCTTCAAGGACAAAAATGGGAAGGCTTTGAAATAGAAAACAAAACCAGAAAGTTAGAAATAACTCATATTGCATCATGGGAAACTTCAGAAACCTCTTCAGTTCTTGGGTTATACTTCTTTAATAATATAAACTAAGATGTAGACCTGGACTCCAAGTCTGATACACAAATTCCCAGAACCCCAAAGATCATCCCTGAAGTTGAGGGTTATTACCAGGAATTGGAATAAGAATCGAGTACAATGCTTTCCTCACCTCATCTGATAGTTCCTAGTAGAATTTTAGGTAAAATTGTCTTTATAAATTAGACCAACATACAGGAAAGAGCATGAAGCGGTAGATCATAATTCATGGCTCCGTCCTGGCTGATGAAGAAGGTGTTCTTTAAGTAAGATGATGAAATAGAAACATTTGGGAAAAGTGATGCCAGGACGATGACGCTAACAAATTATAACAAAAGCAAAAATAGAAAAGGAATTAGAATTTAACAAAGTTTACAATCGATTTTGGATTTAATAAATGTTTAGTTATAGTTGGAATAATTCCATCACTGAATTCTGAAATGTGTTCATGGAGGAAAGAGTTCATAAATAGAAAACAAATTAGTGTGTATGCACTTTTGAACTTTTCTTTTCACTGAAGTTATTATTAGCAGCTTTGCTCCGTATTGCAAAACCAAAACGAACAAACGAGTGGACATTTTCAAAAGCGTTTGATCCCTGTCTCCCATGAGGTTTTGATATAGCAGTTCATATATAGCACAGGGAGCTCTACTCAATATTCTGTAACAACCTATATGGGAAAAGAATCTGAAAAAGAATGGATAGATGTATATGTATAACTGAATCACTTAGCTGTACACCTGAAACTGACACAACATTGTAAATCAATTATAATCCAATATAAAATAAAAAATTTGGTCATTCTGTATTGCTAGAAGATGATTATGTTATAAAACTAGCACTGAGAATTCCAAACGTGGGCAACCGCTGTTCCTGTGGGTAACGTAATTACACAACATAATCATCACACACAGAGAGGTAAAAAGGAAAAAATTACAATAACTGCCCTGTGACCAGCTCTTTAAAATCTGATACGTACTCACTGGTATCTGTAAATACTTATAAAAGCTGATAAAGATGTTGACTTCTGTGTGCTGGTATGCGTAGAAGTACTCTGTATTTAATTTTTTTATAATTTAAGTTGTACTTAGGTGGGTAAAAATACCCAAAAAGGCCTTATTCTCAAAATGGAGTATTTGGCAATAGAGAAATGGATAATCGAATTTTATCAGAATTAGACTCTGCACTATAAAACTGTATTGGTTTTAAATATACCAATGTCCCCAGCTCTCCATTTAAAGATGTCAGCCAGGAAGAGGGATTTATGCAAATTCTACTAGACATTTCATGCATCTAAAAAAAGCCAAGCTACTTTTATATAATAATATTCAGCATACTTCTCAAGGCAGGGGACATTTTTTTTTCATTGCTTGTTGTACTTCGAAGCTTAAGATTGACATAATTCTGATTATCCTGAGAGAAAAACTTTTTCCTTAGGAGAGCACTATGTAAATTCTACCAAAGAGGACAATTTCAAATTCCATTACAAATTAATAGACATTTCTTGGTAACTGTTTAAACTCATTCCAGGGAAAAGGGGAGAAACATGCAAAAAGTCCACTCATTTGTTCCAGTGAACCGAGCATGCAAGTCTGGGGAACCCCTTCCTGGTCCCCTCCTGCCGCATTGCTGGAGCTCACTGGGAAACCATGAGAGGAACCCTACCCCGGACCCCGGACCCCTGATTTCCAGGTTAACCTCACTGAAACTCCTATTTCTTCAACAGATTACTACACAGAAGAGAATTAAGTCCCATAATTTTCACTACCTCTAATATTTGGTAAAATGATAATCAGACATACAGTTCTTTAAGTTTTAGTGAGTATATTAAATAAATGAATAGGAGGATTTAGGAAAATCATTTTTAAAAAATGTGATTATATTTCTCAACACTGCTAATAATTAGCGTAACATCTTAAGCGACGAGAAGAATGAGTTGGATACAGACCGTGTTAAATCGTTTTTTAAAATCCAAAAATAATTCATTAGGTGCTTTTTCTAGGAAATATTTTACCTTCATCCAATTTTTAAAAATAAGTTTGA